>NW_028259192.1:16366136-16669166 GCF_977971745.1 Zootermopsis nevadensis | reverse complement strand
TGTAACGTTTGAAATTCGCCTTAGAGACAGTGGCACGTGACAACACAACAGAAGTTTATGTTTGTGAGAAACACGGCGTCATCCGCTTTTCAGAGGAGAACGACGACACGCACTACGTCAGGAGACTGAATTCTGCATTTGGAAGGTCCCTAATCGAATGAAGAGGTCCTTTGAGGGCCAAAATGGGAGCTCACAAATGGGAACTACGCAGCAACGCGTTACTTAAATGAAATTATAATCAGAGCAAAGATGAAGTTAAGATTTTTTCTGTTTACATAGATAATTTATTCTCCGACGAACGTCGCAGCCGCTATCTTAGCACCCCTTCTTCGTTTTCGGGGCACCCCGACTTCTAATCTCGGCCCAGAGAATTACTATCTTTGCTGCAAAAATCCAGAACATTACCATTATCGTTATCACCGTAATGACCTCAAATTTTACATATCATCCTAAGAGTTTTGTGGCCTTACTCAGCTCCTCGAAGGAAACAGTTAAGTAGTACCTTAGAACATCCCACGTTTCGTAATCGTTATTCATTAAAAACTGTAAATCTGACGCTATCGGTTACAGAAAGGTTCCACACTATTTATACAAACTCCGCCTGTGGAAATGATTCTAAGATAATTTTAGACCAAACCACATACCCATATTTTGGCCTACAGCCTTAAGATAGAGATTAACTTATTTGTTTTTCGGTATGACATTTTAAGCAATAGGAAAATTTATTGTGTTAATAACCACGAAAAATAATTTTATGGATTTAGCAAACACGGGAAATTAAAATAAATTGAGATAATATTTCCCGAATATACAAATATTTTTCAGGGTTATTAAATTATTGAGTTATCTTCATTTAAATGGACATAATTATAGAATACACAAATTCCGGAGCATAAATTGCAAACCCGAAAATCCTTCCCCTCAGCTAATAAGCAAAGATAGATTAAGATGTACACGGACCAGGTAGCCGTCATAGGTCCAGGAACCGAACTTCATAAAGCACGTCTGTTCATCAAATGGGAAGTACTCCACATCTATCTCACAGAACGACTTATAGATGGCAGGGGGTTTCCACACCACTTTCCCTGTGTGATGGAGTATCGCCTTCGTCATGATGGTCACCTCGTAGTTCCCGTCGGCACTGAAACACATTACAGATTCTTTGACTTTGGGAGAGATAGGAAATTCTTTAAAATATTAGGCGAAAACCCTGAATGAAATAATCTCCTTAGGAGACCTAGACGTAAATGGGAAAATAATTTTGAAATGGATCTTAAAGAAACAGGGTTTGAAGATATGGACTGATTCCATCTAGATCAAGATAGATCGATAAGCAACAGTGATGAAATTTTTGGGTTCTGTAAAGGGTGGGAAATTATTCGCCCGCTGGCTGATAACTATTTTTTAGGAAGGCCTCTGTTCCATGGAGGTACACACTATATATTTATCACATGATAGTGATATAGTTTAATTACCTCGTGGAATGCATGGACTGAAAAAACAAAGGAAAATTTCCGAGTGGGGACTTACACAGCTCTGTTTAATTTAGTTTCACATTAGCTTTTCCATAAATGTAACATTCATGTTTATTATGATTAAGGAATTATGGTAATGATAATGAATGACAGGGGGCGCCAAGTTCATTGAAAATCGAATTATTTGCGGTACGGAATGCATTTAGATAGATAGTTCCCGAAGAGCTGCACACGTGCAGATTCTCTGCTATCAATATTCAGCTGCGTATATTTGCATACTGCATGCATCCTATAGCTACAGTATACAGTGAAAATCGTTTATTATTTCAGTCACACTCACTATTTTATTATAACTTGAATATTTCATGAGTTAAAAAATTAATCAAAGTTACATAAAACACACGTTAAAAATTTCCAACATGACAGTCATAACAACACTTGTTAATATCGGCAGCAGAAAGTAATGTTTTATGAGGGCCACGAACAATAACGTCCCAAAAAAATTATTACTGTAAACCAGCATCGCTATATTCACCGCTGCGAAGCCTAAATCTTATATAAGGAAGAGATAATTTGGATAAAACACGCACACATTCATGTTCAGAGCATGATTCAAACCTGAAAAATTCCGTAACACAGCGCCTGAAATGAAGGACTGGTTACTGGGATGTTTATCGGTACATTTACAGCGAGATTTGGAAACCAAACGAGCCGAAACACATCACTGCGCCTTAGCCGACACCTTCAAAAGGTAAAGATGAGTAAAGGATGAAAAATTTGTAAAACGCCGTCATATTCTTGCATTACAATATCAAGTAACACTGAGAAAACTGAAAAGAATTCATATCGAAAGATTTTTCGAATTTTTCAATTCCCTCAAGTGAGAAAACCCCAGCTAGGCGGAACACGGGGAATCCTTCATGAAGGAGTCTCTACCAAAACACCCCGCGCAAACAAATATGATGGACGCCATGCGAATCTGGTGACACTTGAGACATCCGTAGAAGTATAAAAGTTTGTCTGTGTCATTTTTAAGCAATGCACCCGCTTATTACGGCAGCATCTATCCAGATATTTTCACGAATAATACAAAATGTAGCCCCATCTAATCTGTCACGAAGTTTATATCTTGTTTTCGGGTTCGTTCTTCCTACATAATTATAAATATAAATGTACAATAAAATAAATTACTTCGTACGTACATTTTTTAAATATTCACATTAGTGTATCCTATACAGAAAAGGTAAAAATTTCGCTTGAGGTCCAGTGGTGTGATGGGTGCATTATTATCAGACTCTGGGCTAAAGGAAAGAAGATTACAATCAAAAATATCTAACAATGATTTGTGGTTTTAAATATGGGTAATTATAAATAATTTTAATTTTTTTGTTTATATATAAGGTCCTGGTTATTCTTTTCCTTGAACCTTTAAATCACAAGTCGCTCTTAAGGCGGCGGAATAGACAGTCTATCATTTTCCCTGGCGACAGAACACTTTTGAGTGTTTACGTTTCATGATCTTGCTACTTGAGACAGCTCCGTTGTGGAAACCACTCAGCAGCCCATATAATATCACTCCTCTCGCTTTCTCGTAATACAGTCGCCTACTCATTCATAGCATGATACGGGGAAAAACGACAGTGCATTGCAATTACGAAGTAGTTAAAAACAAATTAAATTCCCGTCGTGATTTCATGATGCGCCGTGCAGCCTGATTAAGTTTACCGACGTTTCTGAGGTACTTGTTGCATCTATCCCAGTAGACTGTATCCATCAAATTGAATTCCAGTCTCCCAGTTAAACCAAAGATTAAGGTAAACCCAATTATAATTTTCGTTTCTATTTAATGTATCTCTAGGAATTCATCTCTCGTCCAAAGTGAAAAACACTGAGTGAGGATGTTTGAGATCGGAATACTCAGGGGAATATTTTGACCAAGAGAATAGGAAGTAACGACACACTGGAACTAAGGCATAATCAGAAGTTTCATAAATTAAACGCTTCACAAAATATTATTAAAGTGATTAAATCAAGGAGGACAATATTGGCAGAGCATGTAGAACGCGTGGCGAAAGAAAATGCAAAAACAAAATTTTAGTTTTAAATCATAGAAGAAAGAGACCATTCTGCGAAAAGTAAGCATATATATCGGGAGGCGGGGGGGGGGGGGGGTTACTTTTGAAATGGGTCTTACGGAAATAGAGCGCGAGGTTGTGGGCTGGATTGGATTAAGGTGGATCATCATATGTGGTCCAGTGGTCGAGTCTTGTGTAGCTACTGATAAAGAAACTATTTCCACGAAATGCCGGGAATCCTTTGGCAAGCTAAACGCTTATTAGGTTCTCAAAATGTATTCTAGCCCATGAAATTTCCAGGTAACATTTTCCATTTAAATTGTAAGCTGAAATAAATTTATTATTGTATAACGAAAGTGACATAGGCATATTTTAATATCATTGAGGTATTTTTTTAAAATCTTTTAACTAAGCAGTTTATTATGTATATTTAATTTTCACGGTTTCTTGAATGTTAAGTACGAGGCCGGAAATTTTCCTGCAGGTAAGTTACGGTGGCAGACGGTCAGTTGTTATCTCCGTCGTCGTACTCACTTGTTATACAGCACTATGTCGGGCAGCCAGATGTGTTCTGACGGGACATGCAGTGTGTCAACACCGCCATAATCATCCGGGTTCCATTTCAGCTTATAGTCGTTCCATTCCTGCAAAAGACGAGGTATCAGTTCCATAAAATAAATAAATAATACGGCTTGTTTCTCATTTCCGTCGATTTTAATTGATCTCTTTTCGTGCACCATGGTCAGCTTTTACTCGAAGCTAAAGAAATGTGTCTTAAAAAGTTTCAAGCCTTTTCCACTGACCTACGAAGTATTCTTTTAACGACACCATAACCAAGTAGTAAAGTGACCGTCAAATAACTGTTCATGGCGTCACATCTCACTTGGCTGGGTGTAGGTCGTAACAATCCTAAGAAACATAAAAGGTAGACAGAAGACATTGGTTCCCTTTCGTCCGCAAGGTGTTTAATTATGTGACAGCTTCTCAACATTTCAAGACAGCATCGATATCTATTAAAATATCTACACGTATAATTCGGAACGTCTTGCTGATACTTTATATTTCAATAACAATAGTAAATATAAAAAATACATTTTCAGTAGCTCTACTGATTGCGGTCACAAAAATATCCTGTTTCTGATTTTATAAATGCATTTCAGAGTTTCTGGCGCTCCTGGAATCTACTGTAAATCATTTTCAGAACGTTTTCAGTAATATGGCCATATTCAAAATTACACCCTTCATGCAGCTTATTTTTAGAAACACGAAAAATATAACACCGAATCCCGAAAAGACCGAAACAAATAAAACAAAAACCAAATAACTTTAAAACCAAGAAAACAGAAATTTAAGCAAAAATTAGAAAGAAATATCCAGACCCAATGAACCTCTTCCAAAGCAAACCTAAACAACACTAACCTAAACTGATCTTACCATAACTAATGTAAACAAACTTACTCTTGCCTAACTAAAGAAAACTAAACTAATCTTACCCAACTTAACCTCACCTAAAACTTGCCCTTAGGTGTAAATTCTCAGTAATTCGGTTATTAAGAGAACTGCATATCGACTAGAAACCCACATCGTAACAAAACGACCAGGACTTTTCCTTTCTTTGAATCAACTTTCCTCCTCTCAACATTAAACACTCATTTTCTGCGTAACTGTACGCCATTATAAATTGATTCTTGCCCGTTTCGCTCTTGGTTTCCCACGAGACAGAGACCAATGATCGGAAAGCACTGAAGATGGAAAAATGAATGAGCAGGGCAAATAAATCGACGGAAGGAAAATATCTTCTACTCGGTTGTAGAGCCTGTCGAAACCTGCTTGGCTCTCTTCAGCACGAAGGATCCCAACCCAATATTCACTGATGTTAGGCTAAGTGTTGAATAAAATGGTTTCTCCTTCAAAGCAATTGGCATCACACAACCTGGTTCTATTCGTACTCTATGCCGCAACTAGGAAAGCGCGTGACTGAAGCCTTGCGTAACGAGTTCGACTCCTGAGACTCAGACAATGGAATCGATTGTGTGATAACATGACGCGAGGTTGCGGTGAAGCGTGTCTGATAATCGCTCATACGATTTTGGCCTTATCGTGGCATTAATACCACTATCAGGTCAAGCTTCAAGTATACCGACAGAGGCTTCACACAGGAAAACAATCTTAAACGTATAACCTGCGGGAATGTCAAAAACCGATCAAGGAAACAGAAGAACATGACTGTACAACCCTTACGTATGGAAGTGGAGCGCTTTTAAAGTATGTATGAATACGGAAATACCAAATGTAAAAGCTACAACAGTTGAAGAATTTCATATCATTATAAATAAACATACAATGACATTAGTAAGCTTTACGTTGTCTAACCGATCAAGGACTCTTACAGCTTTATTTATTTAGTGTTCTGTCTGACGACAGGTCCATATGAACAGGATCCTTCCATCCTTTTCTCGGACTGGGACCTGTTCATATATACGTTCTTGGCAGATGATCCAGAAGTGGTTTGCCATTGCCTTCTTCTGTGTGTGAATTGTTGGGATGCCACGGAGAAACCGGGGAAGCCCCCGGAGGAAAACTCCGTGTTGCCTAGACCACGGCCTTGCCCAACACAAGTTATAAATTCGGGCACCGCCGGGAATCGAACCCGAGACCCCAGGATTACAAGGCCAGCGTTCTTACAGCTTTAGAACAACTAATATTCATTAAAATTACTCTGGTACTTCATTCATGCATGAAAGATATCATTGCATGCCATTCGTTTTGCCCATGTTTTGAAACACGCTGACATGGATCGTATTCAATACCACCTAAGACTTTTTCTTTGCATTTCTGTTTTCTGTCATGCCCGTGGTCCAAATTAGGGCATAGAATTAATTTATTATAAACAAATATATGCTGTATGTGTTTAAGTGACGCAGAACAGAGAAGAATACAAATAATAACCAATGATGACCTGGATTAATAGATATCAAACAAAAATTATACACAATAAAAAACAATCATGTAATGACAAAGTGTAGTTGGCAACACTGGTAATGCAGATTGCTTGTCACTTGATAATTGTGAAATGGTTTCTTTGTTTTGATACCGCACAATGTCACGCGTGATAGTAACTGACGTGGAACTGTAGAAATATTAATTTCGTTCTTGATACATAGACCATTGTTCTTTCATAGAACTATGCGGAATCTTCTACTGAATATTTTGAGATTTATCAGATAAGCACTATATCCCGTAAGTGAAAAGAAAATCTTATTGTTCGATTCGAGCGTACAGCGCACACAGGCCTAAGACTGACTTAAAAACGTCTTTTTCCGATGTTAGACGTTACAGAACAGAATAGAAAAAAATCACGAATGAGGAATACCTAAGTATAGAGAAGGAAGCGACTGTGACATGTTTGAAAGTTCTATCCCAGAACTCTCCTGCAAAGTCTGAGGAAAACAACGAAAAGCATGTCAGATTTATCGGCGGGGAAACTGTTGAGAACCATATTTTCTTTTGTTGTAGTCATCGTCAGAACCGAATAGCCTGAAGATGAAGAAGGTTCTGCAATATATTTCTAATTTTTGAGCAATTACATGCGTACAAGATACTCGAGTGAAAATGAAAGCCACAAAGTGTTTGATTTTCTTAGAAGTAAAAAAAAAAAAGAGCAAGACCATTACATCAACGTGTGGAGAAAATTGAAAACGAAAAGTGAACAAGAAATGCTTGATGGCAAGAGGAAGTAGAAGACGTCGTAATTCATTTCGGCGACTGACAGGAGCTGTGACGAAAACGAAATGTTGAGTGAACGCCAAACCTTTCAAGGGACGAGGCAGCATTTATCGGCAGAACTGGTGTAGCAGAGCTGTAACTTCATTTTGGGTGGCCGGTGCAACATTTTAGTGTTACGACTGATTGCAACAGCCCAGCTATTACTCCACATCTCGACATTCGAATGATTACTTAAAGACAATGCTGTTTCAGCTACTAAAGTTAAAATTGACCATACCGCTTTACTGATAAGGATAAGTACCTAAAGGCTAATTTACCGTCAAATACAAGATAACTAATGTTTTAAATTTTATTTGATTTGATTTTAAATAAGTTGTTCAATTTTAAAACATTGTTTATATTTAGTATATACGAAGACAAATACAGATAATTTGTTGCGCGGCGGGAATACCGTATGATTTGTTTGTTATATCAATATAATTACACTATTTATACTACTACCGTTGGTATTCTTTACTGATTCAGGCCGAGTGGGGTAGAAATTAGCAAATCCGTTTTGGTGCACGGTTATATTTTGCATAAGCCCCATACTTTATAGTTTTCCTCGTCTTTGACGCATATTCCTTTACAAGCGTTGGCCAATCGTGGAATAGTCCAGAGAGGGATAGAATTTCGGACTGTCCAGAATAATTAATCGTTTACATGAAGACGGTGTCAGCGACTAAATAAATTGTTTCATCTCTTTCTGACGTCATTAAAAAAATAACATTCTGGTGCTTGCCAGCTGCAATTCCACTCTTATTAATGGTGAAAAGAGGGACATAAAGACCAACTCGAAAACATGGACCACTGGCTGCACAGTAATATACGCCTGTGATTTAGCACAGAGTAACGGATCAGACTGATCGAACGTCCTCTTCCTTATCGGGTTATTTTCCTCTTCACCCACACCACCAGAGACCATGGACAAATCACGACTCCCCTGTAAGCTACAGCACACGACCAAAACCTCACTTTACCCCTGTCATTTCCCTCAGCAAAACATTTTTTGTAAGATCATATTAAATTATTCAGCATCTCCTCCCGGACTTTAACATTGCAGAAGTATATTCTGCGGAAAGCAACAAGCTGAAAATATTATTTTATCCTAAGAGAGATGTATTAAAAGGAGGGGAAAAAATTGATAGTAAAATCGATAAGTTCGATAATTACATGTGGGCCTACATTTACATAAATGTTACGTATCTAAAAAGTTTCTTGTGAATCTCATACATATAATTTTCGTGACATTTCAAGTATTGCGTGTATATACACCAACAGATCACTAAGTTATGCTATCTTTCTTCTGCTATAAAATTAATTATTTTAAATTCTTTAAAAAGTTACTAATATGGAAATCAGATTATCCTTGAGACCAAAGAAGTAAAATAAGCACTGCCATCTCGAATTTCATGTACGAGTACATCGTATGTTTACCAGGACAAAGACGTCCGGTAAACTGGTAATAAACTTCTTGACTAATATTACGATCTCAGTCCTTAGCACCATGACACATGTGAGACTCGATGGTGTTGTTTGAATGTTGCCCTGATGCACTTGAGATTTCAAATGACCATTACTGTAAAGTTTATATATAAATATATATTTTTTTGCTTATGTTAAACGTCAAGAAATTGTGTTTTTGTTCAAAGAATCAATTTGGTATCCATATTTGCTCAGAATGTAATAATTTTCTCTTATTTATGATGGCTTTCATTTACAACCTTATTATTTCGTACATACCTGTTCCACCCAGACATTCGTTGTCATTATCTGATTCTTCAGATTCTGAAATAAAAGAAAACACTGATATAGGGATTCTTCATTATTATACAACACAGTTACAAGCTACAATTAGATGCAGACTAAATATCCGGCCATTTAATCAAGCTTTAATGTTCCTGCTGAGTCTAATCACAGCTGACTGAGTAATCCAGAAATAAGACTGGCTGTATTTTATAGTTAAACATTTAGTGTTCTACTAATAAATAGACAGAAAAATGTATTAGCAATAACAGAATTAAGACCCTAAACAAACATTTTAATCTACTGTATATGACGAAACACTGGTTTAGATAGCGGGTCACGATTTTAATTAGTAAGGTATTATGGTAATGCATATATGTGAAGATGATGTTTCTCACTGTTAAAAAACACAAATGAGAAACTCGTAAACTATATGCAGTAAGCAAATCAATTAAACGTAGTTTAAATATAAAACGTATGGAAACCGTTGAATAGACGTAAAACCTAATATGTTACACAATGAAAGGTCAAGCTAGGACGTGAACAACTGACCTCATCGCAGTCAGAACACGCATCTTTCCATCCGGATAACTTGGGGAACGACAAATTCGCTACCCACGTCATTTAAAAAACTTTTTTTTTTTGCAGAGTAACAGAATTCTCCTGTGGCCCCGAACTTATAATCAAGTTATCATATGGCCCCATACTTATGGGGCATCCTTATCTACTAAATTTATAAAATGCAAACGAAGCCAAAGGCTATGTCGAAAGTTTCCATTCGGTTTCAAAACTCCCTGTTCTGGTTGTCTTGTGTTTCCGTACTCGTGGTATTACGACGATGTTACGTTCGCAGACAACCGAAACTGGGGTGTATTTCTAGATTTTTCTGTAGCACCTGTCTCCTTAGCCACTGCTTCCCCTACTCTAGAAACATCCCTTTTTCTCTGTAATGTCAACGTGACAACATCGCTGTAATTTTTTATTCCTAATATTGTAAAGAATGTAACTCCGTATCAGCTCGTCCTAGGTAAAACTTCCAACATCTGAGACTGGAAACACCTCACTTTTAAAAATGTTTACTTTGTACGTGTTTTACCAAGAAACAAGAGTTCTCCTACGACCCGGAACTTATGGGACACTACATATACGCGTTTTAAATATGCAGGAACACGATGATAAATACGCCAGAAGGTTTTCTCGCCGTTGTCTCAGACACGCTCCATCGACAACTGTTTTTCACTCTCGTGATAGGCTAGTCAATGAGGTCCGTTACAAATGAATGTGAACAGGCACACAAAACAGTAGCAGCACTCACAGCGAATCGATCCAGTTCAACATAAATATTGCCACAGCAAACCTTTTAACAATAAAACAGACCAAAACAAGATCAACCAGTGGATGTCTGGTAAACGCTAGCAATTAACACAGCAGAACCGATTTATTTCCAGCCACTGCACTCCAAAGAGAGTATCATTTACATATACACTTATAGAACAAATATAGATAGACAGACAGTGCCATATCGTTGCCCATGTTAATAAAGCCTGAATTCTTCTCTCTTCCGTCATAAGAAGCAGGTTCTAGTCCCGTCTGTTCCCTGTTATTAGAAAGAAAACAGGAAACGCAGAAAGAAGAATAAGAAAAGATGCAGGAAAAGACAGGAAGTGGAAAATAACTAACCGACAAAGTCCATGGAGCAGAGTTCTTCCTGGGAATCCCAGACAGCAAGAGAATGAAGCGAGGAAAAGGAAATACAGCGAAAGGGGAACTGAACAACTATAGAAAAAATATAAAGATTTAACGTAGCAGACCTGTAAAGTACGTGACTTTTGGTTAAGTACTCTTAATTTTTGGAAACCGAACTGAGCAGTGTTGTGCTACACTCAGACGAACTTCGTGATGTTGTTAACGTTGGTTGAGCAGAATTTCCAGAAAATAATGTCGGTATCCTAATCGTGTTAGTCCGGCTAACACTTCTGAACGCTGAAACTAACACGGATTATTTTCATGGTTCAGTGGTACTTCAAACACTGGAACACCGCAGAACCGATCGGAAAAATACATCGTTAGCCATCACAGGCGTTGCTGGGCACCTAGTTCAGGTTTACATTCACAATTAGAAAATACACGATAAAGT
Source organism: Zootermopsis nevadensis (assembly GCF_977971745.1). Classification (NCBI taxonomy): domain Eukaryota; kingdom Metazoa; phylum Arthropoda; class Insecta; order Blattodea; family Termopsidae; genus Zootermopsis; species Zootermopsis nevadensis. Next base: position 16,657,968 of record NW_028259192.1, on the reverse strand, counting down.
GTAGGCTTGATGGATGGAAGGACTGCACGATCTTCTAACATAAGATGTTAGCCAAACCGCGACTGTTAACACGCTACAAAGTACATACTCAATTATCAATTTTTTCACGCCTCCCTCCTCGGGTTACGGCCAACACTTTTGAAGAAATCACGCTTCGCCATTGATATGCCGACATTTTTGACACACACGACGTTTCGACAACTAACTATACTCCTGACTTTAAGTCACAGGTTGTCATCAAACTGATATTTTATTACGTTTATTATTAATAAGATCAAACCCAAGGCCATCGGAATACTAGACTACTGAGCTAACCACAAGACTGAGCTGCTTATGGTTAACGTGGGCTGACTAATCTAGTATATAAAGTTCACAGGTTTGATCCCAATCGTCGCCACAAATACAAATAAAGAAGTAATAAAATTTCTCGGTGAATGGACAACTAGAAACACGAAGACGGGAGTAACTTCCGAAACGTCGTGTAGCCTATATCTAATAAACATACGCATATGAGAATGACAAATGTCAAATATAACATTATTATAACGAAGCAACACTGTCTCAGTACGTTTATCGTAAGTAGCCATCCAATAATAACATTCTCAGCAACGTCACAGGTTTCATTAGTATCAGTGAGATCTGTAACAAACGAAAGGTGTATTTTGGATACCAGGGCAATGTTATAACACTCTCCATAAACAGAGGTTATGATATATCAAAATAACGAGCTACACAACCCAAAGCAGAATTTAAATTCTGTGCAGTAACAGTATTCGAAGTCGTAAAGTTCCGTAATTATGTTTTTGTTGTTTAAAAATTTGTTTTTATCATTCAGCATTTCTACACTGCTGTGGGTGAAATGTAAAGGGGATGGAGTTGAATCAGAATTTCCAGCTCGACAGTGAAACCCAGAAGGGATGTAAAATTAATTGAACCTGTCTGAACACAGAGTAGTTAAAGGGCGGTCGGAGGGGAAGTTGGAGGAGAGATAAATGCTCTTTCTCATAGCAAATCCCTTACTATAACAGCAAGAACGGTGTCAGAAGAAGAAGAAGAAGTTTATTAAGCATCTATTTAGTAATAATTCAACATTGTTGTCACTCATACAACTTCGCTGACAATCTTATTGAGGCCTGAGTAAGAATAAGTTACTCAAAGTCTTCTTGCATCGAGACACTGAAGAAAATCTATCAATAACACTCTAAGAAACTAACTAAATAAATAACTATATGAAACAAACCTTCCCTCAAGAAGTTGAAAATATACTAAGCTAGTCAAAAAATGTTCCGCATCTTACGAAATTAAAAGATTAATTACCGCCTGCAACTTCGTTCTATCCTCAGACAAACGATTCCAGTTCACAAGTTCCCAACTTATTCCCCTAGCCTCCATTTTAATATTATTCCCCCGTCCACTGCCATGTCTCCCGAGTGACCTCTACTCTTCATGTTTTCAAACTAAAATATTGAGCGCATTACAAAACTCATGATAATCATACAATTATTGTAATAAACAAAGACATATTAAACGCTGAAATTCCATGATAAGACACTTCACGAATTACGTAGTTAAAATCATTTCAACGAATTGTATTGAGAGTAAAGGTAATTTAAGATAAAAGAAATTGCTTTGAAGAATGAAAATTTTACCAAGTTTGTTAAGAACTAATATGTACAGGGCTCTACATGAAGAATGTTGAGAACCTCTGCTTTAGAGAGTTGACTGTATTCACAAATGATAGGACTGAATATCAGGCCGTTACATTGGTCACATAACTTAGCAGGATTTTATCCATTTCCGAAAACATTTACTGTCAGGATTCTATTTCAGGCTGTTATTTAGCAGAACTGTACCTGCGTTGCTATGCGACACACCACATCAATGAAGTTAAAGTATTTAAGATAAAATAAAAAATATCTTAGTGTGAAGTGGAGATAGGATATGAAACACCGATATTTCAACAACGAATTAAAGGAAAGAATCCTCTAAAGTAAGTAAATCACACAAAGTTTCACTGCCACACGTATTTTACAGACCGTTGCATACGTCTGATGCACATCAGTCCTGGTTCAACTGTTCGAACTATTTACAGTTTAACCGTGACGATTTTAAATACAAAGACGCCGCAAATCTACACTCCCGCAAACCTCATATTCTCCTGCACTCCACATTTTGCGGATGCTTGGATGCTACTGGTGCATGAAATACGGAACACGGAAAGTAATGTATGGGCATGTTAAACGACGAGTGGAAACACAACCCAGACCAGAGAAGATAACCTTGTTTATCTGCCTTAACAAAACGCGATCCGCTGAACAGCGTTGTGTTCACTGCCAGAGAAGCATGTTCAGAGTTACAGGCAAGAGTCTGTACACGGCATATAAAATAAAATTACGCAAATAACTACAAGAAACACAGCCCTAACAGCCACTCAGCTAGTCAATAAATTTCTAGATTTGAGTATGTTGCCTGGAATCCCATTAATTCCACCGATTCTACCAAATTTGAAAGAATTCAAAGGAAACTTGTAGTTATGAATGTAATTATAAACATGAAGACATATTAGTTAGGTTAAATTTCCTTTCACTCCACCTGAGAAGGAGGCATCTTAACGTTCTTTTTCTCATAAATACTTTAAAGACAAAGTTTGCTGCCCATCAGTTTTGGATTCGGTTTGTTTGCGAGTTCCATCTAGATTCATTAGAGACTATTGCACATTTTCTGTTCATCGTAGTTTCTCGGCTAGGTGTTTTCCTGCTGCCAATGCAGTCTGTAAGAGCATTTGCATCTTTAACAAAGGCTGTATTTCGTTTATGCATATTATTTAGCCCTTTTACTTATGCTATGATTTCTTACTTGTTTTTATTCTTGTATCATATATTGGTTTTTATTTTCGTGTTTGCATGTAATTGGCTATTATACTCAATACGGGATATGTTTGATTGATCGATTATATATATACACACTTATTTATTTATTTATTTAGTTAGTCTGTTTGTTTTTGTATATGTATACATTATCAGTGTTTGCCTGTCATTTGCTCCTCGCTGTTGGCAAACGCTTGAATAAATGAACTGAATTATTATTATTTCTCTTCTGGATTTTGACACAGCGCACAAATAATAACAAATTTAATTATTATTATTATTACAGTACGCCTAGCGATCTCCTCCTTTCAGCTGTTTTACTAAAGTTGTGGATAAAATAATCACGTCTTTATGCACTTCACATATGTCGCCCGCCTCATCTCCGTTAATTTGTTCAACATAATAATATCTGGCGGAGTACAAATTATGATGCTCATTATATAGGGTCCTGTAACATTCTCCTTCATTGGTGCAGTCTTCTCATCATCCTGTCCTCAGATTAACGTTCTTCCCTTACGGAGATAAAACATGTTAGCTTTCGTGTTTATGGACCCGATCCAGGAGGCTGGGTGGTTGCAGAAACAGCGGGTTGTTTATCGGACGGACATGGCAGTGATCAGTCATCACCGTCCAAGGACGATAATAATCTGACATGTACATAAAGTTACCCCCGGAGGCTATGAACCAACCCGTACTGAAGACGTACGGGGACACGAAGCATAGCTCCACTCATTCTTCACCTTGAGACTAAATGAATGTGCAAATTCAGCTTTAAGCTGTTCATTATACCTGCCGATATGCACTAGATGACCCCAGAACCAGTGTACACGCTATAGCTAATATAAACTTTATTGCAGTGCCGAGAATCGAAGCCCGGTCTCCGATAACGTAGCATAGACATTATTTTGAGAACGACAACCTTCTGAAATATTGCGAAGTATTGCCTGGTGGCACTTTACAGACGTTTCTGACAATGATCGCTCTGATTACGGAGGCAGTAAGCACCTCTGAAACGACGGTAAAGTTCCACCAGGCAATACTTCGCAATATTTCAGAAGAATATAATTTTCATACTTGCCGTGGTGAGAAGCTGGAATCTGAGTCACTTTTGTGACTGAGCAATCCTAACCCTGAAACGTCGATTAAAACCAGGCAAAAAATAGCAGCAGAATAGCCGGGCTCTTCACATCAACAAAGAATACAAACGGAAAGTTTCCTAACCAGATAATTTAATAGATCCTGCGTTTCTAAGATGATTGAGAAATTCCTGAAATGCCTTCCATAATTCTTAGATTTAAAGTAACTGCATGTAGACCCTTCCTCACACTACGCTGACTTAGTTCCAAACTCCCAGTCCGCGCTTTGTCGCCCCTTCATCGCCTCCCATAGTTCTCACTCTCTTGTGCTTTGCGGCATCGTTTAATGTTATGGAGATTGGATTCCACCTGGGCATCTGCCAGATGCGAGGAACACGAACGTGCTCTACGGCAAAGGATAAAGGATGGCGGGTAAGCTACTACAAGGCGCTCGGTCCTAGTGCAGTCTGGCACGCTGTTACAAGTTGAAGTAACGAACATGAATCACGATGTAACGTCGGTCTCGTTCGTCCATACATGCAGCAGCTTACGTAGCAGATGTCTGACGGTGAAACAGGGAGAAATTATCCCTGATTTTCCTACATTTCCTCAGTCTAATTAATGAGGGATTTATACAGAATACAAATGTTATAACATAAACTAATCTTTTTCATCAGGTATTAATATATTGTGCAGTGAACTGTATGTTATGAGACACTCACTGTATCAACTATTAAATACATAGCCAACAGGATCTTATATAAATTCTTAATAACACGGTCAATAAAGTTTTGGTCATGACATCGACGACCGAGGTTCGATTTCTGGCAGATATAGGGATGTTTTTCTATCCTATCAAGTCTGACCGGAGAGTACAGCTGACCAGTGGTGCCGAGATTAAAAATACTTGAAATATTTCCTCCTTTTATTTTTATTCACGGCGTGATGTTTAAACACAGGAGAAATTATACCTTAGTCTTATACGCACTCCTTTGACGAAAGACCAAGAATTGCTTTCAGTTAAGTCCGTTATAAACACGAATAACCCTGCCATTCGCTTTAAAAATATCAGCCTGCCCTTACAGTGCGTCAATATTCAAATGAGAGACATCATTCATGTACTCCGCGGTATACAGCAGACATAAGTACACAGTCAATGAGCTTATTTTTGGTTTGCTCATGTTTCCACAACATTTCCATATTACTTTACTCTGCTAAAACCATGCAATAATGAACTATATTTAGTCAGTGACATTCACGATAAATGTATAGACTTTACATACTGTACCCATACAGTATGACTTAAACGTCAGACAGGCAGACAGACTGGATACTAAATTACGTTGCAGTCTGGTTACAAATTTGTAAGTACACTCCGTTAATATCTTATGAACCAGACATTCATAGCATTGAAGACGCACACAGAAATTTAATGCAAGCCACGTCACAGTGGCTTATAAATGTAAATACCTCAGTAGTAGTGCATGCTGGTTAATCACACCAGGTAACCGCTACATGAAATAAATTCTACCAGCGGAAAGTATAAACCTGATTTTTCTAATAATGCAGATTACATTAAAATCCCAGTAAATAATGCGCATAAAACAAGTACATGTACCTACAGGCGATGAGTCATCGCCCTGATAATGAAGGCAGCAAGGACCTCTGAAACTCTGGTAAACTTCGATCAGACTGCAAGGCGCTATAACCCAGAAAACAGCTATCTACGGATTCACAGCAGTGAGAACTTGAATTCCTACGAAGGGACTAAGTTCTTAAACAGCGTTTACCAATTAATTTTTATAATAGAATAGAGTTGTGTTTTCTTTGAGTTACTTACTGACGTCAGATAGTATTTAGATGAGCTTCTCTTTAAATACCTAATAAATTCCCCTATTATTGTAGTATAGTTTTATAATCGATATTTAAAATGTACTTCTTATATCGGCAGAGCAGCAGTAGAAGTAACACTATTATTAGTGTCAGTAAGAGCATTGCAGTTTAACACCGGAGGTGGATGTATCAGACTCTTCAGCAGAGAAGGTGAATGCGGGTGAACTATAAGCTATATTAAAATCCACTACATTTAATTAATTTTTTCTGCTTTGTGTCCAGAGGCTCGTTGGCGCGGTCGGTCATTCCCTGGTATTTGTTCAGCACCCAACCGGTAGAGTAGACAATCTCTTTCGGCTTATGGTCGGTTACATATTTTAAAAATATAATGAAACATTTAATTGTGTCTCATTTTTGACACAAACAAAACAAATTTATCAATTAATCAAATTACCTTTTAGAAGTATACTGTAGGGAATTTAGAAGATGATCTTATGGATTGTTTTGTCTTGTGGCCTCTGGTTGTGTACCAGAATTTCGGAGGGATATACTGTTTCCACCTTCAGGAAATCTTACAGCTAGAAAGCTTAGACTTGCAATATTTTATTCTGTAAATGATACACGTCTGACGATTTGTACGCAGCGTCATATAAATACATTTTTAATCAGCATGTGTCGAGATCAGTAATGTGGCACATGTGGTGGGTGATAGGGGAACACCGAAATACGACGAGATGGGGCTGACGGTAACCCCCTCTCCCCACCAACTTGACACTTTACCTCGTCGTGTCAATATAGGATGAAAGCCGGAGAGTGGTTACCTCTGCCACAGCTGAAACACGACATCTGCGGCTTCAATTCTAACCCATCTCGCGTTAATATCCTCCATTAGCCAAGCACCCTCCGTGTGTTGCTATCCGATAAGCCGCCATTTCGTTACTCCTGCCAAACCATCCACCCGTACCGTACTGCAAGACCTAATAAAAACCTATCAAATTGGCAGTGACGTTGCTAAATAACCCACCCCTTCTCCGCATACTCTGAGTGGAGAGGTACCTTTAAACTGTATAAAGCTTATGGCAGCCAGCATAAACATAAACTGGTTAGAAACCGCTGGGCTTTAGTGCTTCGTCCATTATCTGCGTCTGTTCTTTTTTTAATACTGCAGTCTGGACCAAAAAAAGAGCATCTATATATTGTATTAATCGTATGTCGTAACTGGCCATTCTTTGCAGAATATATTTTTAAAACAGAAAAATTACTCAACATTATGCATACGTTATGTCAGCTAGAATAGCATTAAAATGAAGAAACTAAGAAACAGATGCCATGAGGTCAAAAGAAATTTCTAACCTAACATAGTAAAGTAAAGTAAAGTAAAGTAAAGTTTGTCCCACTATACGCCATGTAGGCGCTTGGGGTGAGTGGAGGTACAGCTCCTCTCTTTCTTGACCTCGGCACTAGATGGGGGTGAGTGGTCAGCATCACGCCGCGGCCGGCTTTACCCTCGGGAAAGGACCCCGGTACCCATTGTAGAGGAGGCTGGGTGGGCCCCAGAGCCGGTTTGGACGCAGAGGCTAGAGGAAAAATCCTCTGCCCCCGTCGGGGATTGAACCCCGGTCGTCCAGCCCGTAGCTAGTCACTATACTGACTGAGCTATCCCGGCTCATTCACATAATAATTAAACTATTAGTATTCTACTAAATACGTTCGTGAATCCAGTTTCTGCCTTATTATCACGTCGCATCTTCTGCCACGTCAACCTTGTTAGCCGGGCTATGACGGTTAACACGGTTAAAATAAACGCTCCGCGGTTGGTCTTAGCCGTTATGCCCGCCTTAAGAACGATGAGAAAAATAAACACAGTAAAAAATCAAAAATGTATGAGCATCTGAAAACCTACTTTATATCGATTTGCCGTTGGAAGAAGGAATCAGTGGGAGAAGTTATTTGAGCTGAAGTTAAATCCATATCGATGGGTTGAAACCTGACAGCTTGAGAGGATTTATGTCTGATTACACGTTACTAGCATTTGTAACCTACTAGGTCATTTTCTTATTCACTTCATTAACTACTTGATTCCCGAATTTAACATAGTTTGTACACAAACTACTACGTTATATAAGTAGAATTTGAGGTTCTAAAAGCAGATCGCACGGCGCTACAGCCCAGAAGACAGACATCTTCGTATTTCGTTATCAATGGCACTGCCAAACATAAACTAAAAAGGGTAATTTTAAGGGCTTTATACAGTACCAATAGTAACAATAACAAAATATAATAATAAAAGTAATCGTTCAACGTGAGTGTAATAAAACGGCAAATGGAAATTTTCAAGCCATTTCTGAAACCGAGAGAAAAATTACAGCGCTCACAACAAACCGCGACTGGTGTTTGTCCTGGAACGCTGGAATCGAGTTACTATTTATTAAAACAATGTAATATTATCTCAAGATCTAAACGTGAGTCTCTCAAGTGTCACTTCCCTCTGAAAATTGCGAATAAAATTTTGTACGCATTTCTCATCTTCCCATGCGCGTTACAACTCCATCAGTCGATCACCATAATAAAAGAGACAAAGAGTGAAGTTATTAAACTAATAATTGTAAAGTTATTTCCTCCTTCTGCTACTTCGAAACTAACGCCAACTTGCTAATATTTAGCAGACGCTACCGGGTTTCGATCCGCTTGCATTACGGAAACAGGCCAGCAGACACATTAGTTGGTACGGTTGGTTGTTCATGTCAGGAGAAATGGTAACAGTAGACACTAGAACCATGGGGGGGGGGGAGAGAAGAAGATGGATCCAATTTGCTGAGGGCCTACCCGTTGGGCTCCAAGATCATTATTACTATCACCCAGATTGATTCATTTCCAGATTAAGTTCTCTTGATGAATCTTATTTTCGCCCTAATTCCCTCGGATGTAGCGCAGGTTAGGAAATGTGGTAATAAAATGACTGCAGATGAGAAGACAAACAAAAACACGTACGCCCTAACCGGTATAATGCAGCGAAAAATCAGTTGGTGTTTTACTAAATTTCATTTAAATATAAAAGTAACTTACATTCATATCCATGTATGTACGCGTGTATGTAATAATGAATGCAAATTAAATCCGTGAGATTCGAAACATTAACCTATAGATGTTTTAAATGTTACAAATTTATAATTAAACGATTACAAAGAAGCCTGTCACTCATCGGCCTTGATTTTAACTCGTCACGGACGTGTAGACGAGTGTGTTGGTTGAGCCCTACAAAGACGAACTGACTCTAAAATACAGAGTTTCATTGTTACTTTTAAGATTTTGATATGACTGATGTATGTCGTATTACTTCCTCAGTAAGAGTTTCGTATTTATCTTAACATTGATCTTCTGAGTGAATTAATTAGTTTTGAGCGACATTTTCACAGCCTTTCTTCCTATTTCCAAAGTTGTATTCAGCACAATTTAATGAAATTATGTATGAGTAGTATTACCCAGTAGCCTTTGCTGCGCATCGGTTGTTCCAAATGAAATACGTTACGTTTCACTAATTCGACTGTTAACAGGTTCCAATTTCATTAATGAAGTAGTTCCTAAAACCCTCTGTAGCTAATGCTGTAGACCGCATAGCGAAGCTCAGAAAGAGGTAAATCAGGTCACAGTAATGTTCCCCAGTCTGTATATGGAGATGCAACTGGTTTCTTGTCACAGGGCACTATGCCAGGATAAAACACCTGTGAAAACGAAGAGACCGTATTCAACTGTCACTCTTATCTATCTCCCATTGATTCCTCGAGTACCATCAAGACACAACGCATTCAGAGCCCTCTGGAGACCACGGAGCGTATCAATGAACTTGGTTGCACGAACTACCTTTGTGTATCCGTTCAACTCATTTCCCTTCACAGCTTCACGGGTATCTCCAGTGCAGAATTGTACTTCTGAAGGATGTGGAATGGCAGAACGGCTCGAAGAAACAATCAACAGTTGGTAAAACCTTCATTACTTCGGAATAAATCACTGCTCACACAAATAGTTAGCTAAATCTAGAAAACAATTACGACTGGTTCGAACCCTTCAGCGGTCACAAATGGCCATTTCTAGTTTTGCCACCATCAACTACGATGCAGGCCTCTAGCAAGTTCCGATTTGGAATGATCATCTTTATATTCAGTGGCAGTAATTTAAAATCAAACACGTCATGAAGGAGCGTTGGTTTGGCTAGTAAAACTTACTAAGGTTTTGATTTAAATAATTATTAAAAAGTCTGAGTCATTACAGTGTCGGTTATGTTGTATGGTAAATTAAAAAAAGAAACTTTTATAACGAACTGAAAATAAAATGAAAACTCAACAAAGTTTTTCTGCCGTAAATGTTATATACCAGTTCTATCACCAATTCCTAGTATAATTTAATAGAATATTCTGGTATGTGTGATTGGAATATGTGACGCAAATTTCTGAGGATGTGGGCTGCAAAAATTATGTGGAAATGAAGAGATTGGCGCAAGATAGGAAAAAATGGAGGACCACATCAAACCAGTCAAAAGACTGATGACAAACAAACAAAAATTCTGGTGTGTATGATCTAATGAATTGGATCTACCCCTAAATTTTATTGTAGGCTACATAAATTTTATCTTGTGTTTTCCCCCCAGTAAGTGATTTATTTTATTCTTAATGCTCGTTAGATTTTAAGGAACGTTTCGGTAATGGCAGCAACCGTGAGGAAGTGACTTCTGATAAAGATGTTTAGACTCTATATACTCTGAGCTACTGAAAAAAGCCTATGTTATCTGATCGAGCGTTTTTGAAATAAGGTAATATCAAGTTCCTGACCTAATACGTATTATATGAAATTTTGTGAAGTTACGCCACTGGTCTTTGAATAATGCAATACATTTCTTATGAAGCAGAATTTCAGTATTGCCCGTGTCCATTCTTAAATATTCTTCTTGTAGGAATCTTTTCCTTGCAAAAACCCGCCCCTGACGTAACATCTGAAGTCTTAATGCGCAAAACGTCTCTCTCTTTCGCACAAACAAGGCGACGACCCGGAAAGCCAGGAGAGGGGGGGGGGGCCAGCATTACCATTTCTCGTCACCATTTTCTGCATCCACCACCTTCCATCCATCCATCCTTATCACTTTAACAAATCACAGGATGACTTCCAGCCAACTGTCATTTCTCCATTTATTTCTCTTCGAAAACTCCAGTAATTGGGGTTTATAATTAAGAACGGGATGAAAGTTTGCCTTCAAGGTATAGATGAACTTTAAAAGAAATAACACAATTGATTTCCACGACAAAGGTTTTATGTAGTCAAAATATTTTGGCATTGATTGAAGAAGGCATTATATTAATACAGAATTCAGATTACGTCACTGCTCTATTGTTTCACCCAATTTATGTTAAAAATGTACACTAATGTAAAACTTTGAGAGATGATATTTGTAGTTTATTTAACAACGCTTTTTCAGTAGCTCAGACTATATAGCGTCGAATGGGAGGATGCAAGTGAATTGGAAAGGACGTTGAAGGAAGTGATCGTGGCCTAATTTGTGGTACTGGATTAAATTAGGAAAACCACGAAAACCCCAGTCAGGAGACATGAGATTTGATGTTCTCATGGCGACGAGTATGAAAATGGTTGTCTTCCGAGCTGTTGCGTTGTGTAGTCTGGTAGAAACTGACCAACGTTTCAGAAGCGTTTCTCATTCTGATACTAAATACAGTAATTACCTCTTCGGCGAATTTCTACCAGGATAAAAGGCGCAACAACCCAGAAGAGAGGCGTCTTCAGATTGTAACAGTTTCATCAACCGGGAGACACCGTACGTCTGAACATAAGGACAACCGCAGTTCAACTCAAAGCAAACGCGTCACTTCTGCATGCGGGCGGATTGTCTGTTCTCTGGCTGTGCTTTGATTTATGAAGTGATGAGGGTTTAAAAACGACACCTTTGGATACCATACTGCACTATCGCAGGATCTTTTCTGACAGAACATGTAGTATAACAACATAATAATAATATCTACATCCTTATCTAAAATGGGGTGCATTCATTAAAAATGTGAATGTCTGTGTTGCTGTTTGCTAATTTTCGCTTTTTTACACAAATACGAGGTGCAATCGGAAGGTTTCCAGACTGCGCCTATAAAAACCCGTACACTTATCTCAGGTATTAAATTCATCCATCACCCTCGAAGTAGTTCCCCTGGGAGTGAACACAACGATCCCAGCGCCGCTGCCAAGCCTGGAAGCATCCCTGGAAATCTTTCTTTGTCAGCCTGTCAAGCACCATCTGCGATTCTGCCTGAATCTCTTGCACAAAGACTCGCCAAAACGGCTACGGAAACCTATGAAATGCTAAAGCAAGCATTTGGGGAGTCCGCAATGGGTCGGGCACAAACGTTTGTGTGGCATTCACGTTTTAAAAATGGCCGAACCTCTGTCGATGATGACGAGCGTTCTGGACGACCATCTTCGAGCACAACGCCAGAAAATGTTACGAAGATTCGGCAGGCCATTCACGAAGATCGACGTCGTACCATCAACGACTTGTGCGACATTGTTGGGATAGGCTATGGGACCTGTCAGCTGATTCTAAAGGAAGAACTCCACATGCGACGCATCCTGTCTGAGGACCAGAAGCAGAATCGACTTCTCGTTTGTCAGGAGCTAAAAGATCTTGCAAGAACCGACCCCAACTTCCTTTCTAAGCTCCGTGTGACTTCTTCCTCTTCCCAAAGATGAAAATTCAGCTAAAGGGAAGGAGATTTGAGACGATAGAAGAGATTCAGGCAGAATCGCAGATGGTGCTTGACATGCTGACAAAGAAAGATTTCTAGGGATGCTTCCAGGCTTAGCAGCGGCGCTGGGATCGTTGCGTTCACTTCCAGGGAAACTAATTCGAGAGTGATGGATGAATTTAATACCTGAGATAAGTGTACGGGTTTATATATATATATATATATATATATATATATATATATATATATACGCGCAGTCTGGAAACTTTCCGATCGCACCTCGTATATTAGTACTGTTATCGGTGAACCGAGTCTGAAAATATGGGTATTCGGTCTTCTTAATAGCCAATTATTAATTTCCAATTAAAATATTATTTTTATGCTTGTCTTCTGGGTTGTAATGCTGTGTGAACTTGCATCCTTAGCAGTACTTCGACCCTCTCGTCTCTCTTACAAGTACTTTATCATTTGCGCGAACACCACGCATTATTCCGTGCAGATCAGATCAATACAAAGTATCACCAAAACGACGTTTAAATGACCCACATTACAGCTGCACGAGCTGCAAAGCTGCCGTCACCTAGTTCTGAATTGTTCTTAGTTCGTCAAATGACATCACTAAAGATCTTCATGTCCATGAATGTGTATATATATATTGCTATCTGCAATTTCACTCAATAACCACTCCATATTCAATCGAGTTGCATTGTTCTCGTTCAATGAATCTCTGTTATATCAGTTAAATATTCACTTGTTTACACATACATACCTGTTTTGTTTCACTGAATATCAACGTTTGAAACTACAACACTATATCGTTATGTAATCATTTGTTATTGATTTGAGTAACAACATGGGCACCATGCAACATGCAATTGGCACTGATATTCCTGCGTGTTTCCTGGTTATATCGAAAATTAATTAAAAATCGACATTTTCTCTAAAGGCGAGACGAGACTGCTTTGTGCTCGCAGTAGAGAGACTCGGAGTGAACTGCCGTGTGTACAGACACTACAACGAACCCCTAGAATTCATGGCTTCGGTTTGGGATTTGCGAAACCGTCCACATTTACGCATTCTCACGAGACGGAACACGACGCCGAACCAAGCACATTAACACTTTCCCGGCTCCATTCCAGGCGAAAGGCTTACTATCCCCACTGACGATGTATCCTTCATGTCGTCTTCATAGTCATATCAACATATACCTCATTAGACGGTTTATAACCTCTCAATTTGATAAGCAGTCATAAAATTACCGAAATAACGACAACAATTTTCTACCTCTGAATCCATACGAGGTGCGATCGGAAAGTTTCAAGACTGCGCGTATAAAAACCCGTACACTTATCTCAGGTATTAAATTCATCCATCACCCTCGAAGTAGTTCCCCTGGGAGTGAACACAACGATCCCAGCGCCGCTGCTAAGCCTGGAATCATCCCTGGAAATCTTTCTTTGTCAGCCTGTCAAGCACCATCTGCGATTCTGCCTGAATCTCTTCTATCGTCTCAAATCTCCTTCCCTTTAGCTGAATTTTCATCTTTGGGAAGAGGAAGAAGTCACACGGAGCTTAGAAAGGAAGTTGGGGTCGGTTCTTGCAAGATCTTTGAGCTCCTGACAAACGAGAAGTCGATTCTGCTTCTGGTCCTCAGACAGGATGCGTCGCATGTGGAGTTCTTCCTTTAGAATCAGCTGACAGGTCCCATAGCCTATCCCAACAATGTTGCACAAGTCGTTGATGGTACGACGTCGATCTTCGTGAATGGCCTGCCGAATCTTCGTAACATTTTCGGGCGTTGTGCTCGAAGATGGTCGTCCAGAACGCTCGTCATCATCGACAGAGGTTCGGCCATTTTTAAAACGTGAATGCCACACAAAAGTTTGTGCACGACCCATTGCGGACTCCCCAAATGCTTGCTTTAGCATTTCATAGGTTTCCGTAGCCGTTTTGGCGAGTCTTTGGCAAAATTTGATTTGTTCATAAAAATCCGCCATTCCGAAATCGCAGGAGGGTCGGTGTAATGCACTACCAAAACGCCCGTAACTAAGAAACAAATGCTAATTCGATGATGCCGGCTGGCACACTGATTCACTATGAATGTAGGCCGCACCCCCTAGCGGCAGAAGCTCGTACTACATCCGGTTCGCCCTCTATTGACACAGTCTTGAAACTTTCCGATCGCACCTTGTATATAAGTCAATAAGTCAAACTTCTTCTCGATGTCGATTCTGTTTTATCGGGTAAATGATTTAATTACGTGTTCAGCATTCGTGAACTTCATTCCGTAGAGCGACTTCATTTCGACCAATACCGCAGAGAAAAATATAAATCCGGCCTGTGGTGTGGATGCAACTCAGGAAGAAATCCAAGCAGTATCTCAGCTGGTCTCTTCTTATTTATGAGACAACTGCATGAAAATGAAGCTGCTTTGGACTGCATATTTCATGTAAGTTAACTAATGAAGTATCAAGAGGATAAGATATCTGGAGCGGAGTGACAGCAGAGTTTGTTAATTTATTTTTGATTTGTGGCGGGCGTCCTACCATATTCAACACAGGCTGAAGTACCCGTTTTTTGCCGGGTTCTTTAAATAAACTAAACTCAAATAATTACATTGCATATTGCTTCTGATAACCGTGTTCACATCAGGCGTGTGGATATGGAATTGATTTAAAACGTTACAGGAACAGTCTTAGCTTCCCTCATGGGGGAATCATGTGATTAGAGAGCATAAATTATCCTAAACTTTGTGAACTAATTACATACTCACAAAGCTGATTTCCTGAGAAGACTTAATTGTGTTAAATCGGATCAAAAGTTTACCATCTAATAGAAGCGAACTTAAGTATAGCATAGGCGATACTAGTGAATTTAAGAAACAAACAAAAATATTCTTACTTGCTACATATAACTTCTCACACACATTGTCTGTCCCATATTTACTGTTGTGACGTTGCTCAGTGGTAAGACTAATAAGTGCCAAAATGATCCTTTTGTGCATTAACAATGAACGCGGATAATGCATTTGCAGTCGTCTGGCACAGCGACCAGAGAGGAAGAAAGTATATTTGGGAAACGAAAAGATTTTTATTATAGCTGGAAGTTTAGAAAACAACTTTCAAAAGCCAAGTTACATTGTGTTAAATGGAGCATTTACTGAAGTTGTACGTCACTCATCCCACTGCTTAAAATGTTCTCCTAACTATAAACTTATAACATGTAAGCCGACGAAATATAAAAGCCCAGTTCTTCAAATCCCACGAACAGCAACACAAACCATCAGATGAAATTTTGTGAGATTTGAGGTTCTCACGCTGATCGTCGTCCTGATGACGGGGGCTGCAAGGACCTCTGAACCACTACAGTACTACACGGCGCTACAGTCCAGCCTAGAAGACGGCGTCCCACTGAGGTTGAAACAGTAATATTCGTCTTTCATCCATTTTACTGGCGTAATAAGCTGTGCTATCCTGACTCTAATAAAGTTATGCAGTGAAATTAACAATACACAGAATTCCCTGTGACTGAGGAAGGATATGTAAAATATAGACTGGAAGACAACTTTACTCTCGAATCACAGAATATATATGCAGGACATTAATTAAAAGAAAACTCCATCGAATACAATCGGATAAAAGATGTCATCCGCAAAGAATAAAACTGGATCATTATTAAAATAACGAGGCCAGTACTCTTCAGAACAAGTTACAGGCTTACTAACCGTAGCGATAATTTCCGTATGACTCCTCTATCATTATCATTTTGGGATTTAAGACGTAATATTTATAACTGCGTGTGTTATAACCGCTGTCATGGAAATTCCGTTAAGGAATTACAGGTCGTGTGGGGTAATTGACTATGTGACTTCACTAAGTTAGATTATCCCGTCATTCTTGACGGGTAATTTACTAGTGTGTGGCGTAAGTATAATTATAATATCAGCCACTCAGGGGCCGGACCGTTGGTCTAGTATTTGACGTGTTAGTATTAAAATCAGGGTTTGGGACCAAATCTCTGCAACTAACCGTAAAGGAGAGAAGAACACACGAGTAATTACAGTAAAAACTAATAACCCCAAAAAGTTAGTGAGAGCCACTCTTCAGTGAAATTCCTGAACAAATCGTTAAGCAACAGAAATCTGCACAGGATGAAGTAACGTTTTACCAGAATTAGACATATTTCCTATTCCTCCTAGTAGCATCGTCATGACGTTTGTACTGAACCAGGTCAACCAACTAAAAGCCGTTTCTTCAACACATATTTAAAGTAACATGTTACTAGTTTCGACCAAACGCTCTGCATCGATACATTTCAGTGTACAGTTTATGGCAAAAAGCAGTAGCTACATACAGCAAATACTAACATCCATGTATTGTGAAGGGTTCTGACAATAATACAACTTATAATGCTGGGTTTTTGGACACTGTCTATCGTCGTTTGTTATAAAATTACACAACGTATTGAAAAAGGGAGTTCAGTTTTACGGTATCTATAAGGGATTTTAGTGAAGTTTTGAGCAGAACGAATACTGAAAACGTTTGCTACAGCTCAGTTCAGAATGCGTTTCTACCAGCATTTTGGAAACCTGAAGACTAAAGTCTATTAAAAAGTAAATTCTGGTTATCTTGTATGAGGGTGAAACTCGGTTTGTTACTCTGATAACATAAAGACGGGGAATGTTAAAAAAATATCGCTGAAGACAATGAATGCGTCAAAACGAAACTTTAATTGTTTACATTTCTTTGTAATCTTAAGTAAGCGGTGTATTATTATTATTATTATTATGAACGCAGTAATTTGGAGAACAGAACAGTTAAATAAGAACATTGTCACAAGGCGAGTGTTTATCTATTATTAACATAACAATTCCACCAACTCACATTGTTTGTCTCTAATTAAGTCAACTTCTGTATGTAGTCATTTTAACAAGACGCGAAACGCTTGAAAACCATTCATTTTACAGTGACACTGTTTCAAGAGCGTACGAGTACAAATATAAGTAGCAGCTGGATTACAAAGCATAAACGACTATCAACGGTTTCATATTAAAAGTTGGAATTAATTAGAAATGCATTACTATTTATTAACCTAGTTACCAAGAAGATAATATGCTTCTTCGAATACATATTAATTACAGGGTTGCGTTCTGAAAATATTTAAACTAGTCAATTTGCATTAGGAAAATCGAACTTGAAGATTTCAGAAAACGTCATAATTGAGCGGTCAGTACTCGGGAATTTTATTTGGAAAAACCCACGTTCGAATCTCTGCCCGGAAACCGGTTATCCTTGTGGACGATATCAGTGGATTTCCTTAATATATCTGCTTAAATAATGGGATAATAAATACATATAGGACAAAAATTGCAGATTTATACATTTTAAAATACATAATTTTGTGTTTTCTTTCTACCATTCGTGCTTTATAACCGATACTGTTGAAAAAACCACCATAGCGCCCTTACATTTCGTCTCATGTATAAAACGGAAATTTTGGTTGATATTTTATATGAGTGTGAAATTTGGTGTCTCAGCCTATTGAAAGAACATGCACTATATACCCGAAACCCTGAAGATGGAGAATGTGCGTTCCTCCAACACGTCAGTGTATATCTACTGGTCCACACCGGGCAACCAACATTAGTAGCCATGAATTACACGTTAATCCAGGGAAAAAAAATTACAGGTGCTATTTTGTTCGTGCGAGATGTAATTTCAGACCAAGCATTTGTGTCCCTTGCTGATTACGTAATACTTCAGTAAGTTATCTTTCATCCGACCTCGTCAGTACAGATTAACGTCTCTGCCATACAAACATGGCGGCTACACAATGTAGTTCATCTCTCTTAATCACGTATGAAAACAAGAGATAACAATATTAAATGAGATATTCAGACAACAATGTGTTATTAATTACAGTGTCACATAAATTACAAGGTGCTAAGTTCAAACTCTGTCACACGATTAATGAGGTGTTTCCAGTGAGTCGTTGTGATGGACACTGTTGATAGGTCATAGTTCGTTCAGTTAACATAATCCGACATATATCAGTGTTGAGTCTTGGAAGGCGAAACTAATGAACAGACGCCATGCAGCTAAGTTATTCTTAATTGATTTATTCATGCCTTATTTAACGAAGATTATTTAACTGCATAAATGTAGAACACAAAGGTTATGAAGCAGGTGAGACAAGCTTTTACCACTAGGTTCTGTAGAATTAAAAGTTCGATAAATACAAGTACATGTTTCAGGAAAAGGAAATTTGTAACGCTGCAAAATATAAATTAAACTTACATACACTTAACACTGTGCGACGGGATTAAATTTGTCTATTGTAATTACGTTCAAAGGTGTAAAAGTGTAAGGAATAATAATAGAGGAATGTACACTGATGATGGCAGAATAGGCTGTAATCAGGACAGTAAAATTTCACTGGGTATTACAGTTTCCAGAAGTGGTGATAAAAAGTACGGCAAGAAAGAGATGCAGTATGACAAAGAATGGGTGTTACTTCTTCGGAAACAATATCCAGATGTAAGTCTTAAAAATGATACGATATATGTAAAAATATAAAATACGTAATAGGCGTTATATGGCCCAAGAATACTTACAATGTCAGTCAACGCAAATACACGGCAAACACATTGTACCTTTAGTAGGGATTTTTGGAATAAAGTAAGGAGATTAGGAAAACATAAACTTTATAAGCTGTAAACACTTAATCCACAGCACAGAGACATTGTTATGACAGCCCGTAAACTTACAAATTTTCTTTCGGTGTAGCTCTTCTGAAGTTATCGGTATCAGCTTTGTTTTTAAATTATGATAAAAAATCACTAATGATGTGAACGCCTTAAGTATATAAAAGAAATGAACTTTAAAGATTATATTCTTCGTCCAATACTGTTACGTAATTAAAGGAAGAATTAAGAACCTCAAAAACGTCGGCGCAACAGCCCAGTAGACAGGCATCTTTATCTTTATATTTTTTTGCCTTCAAGTGCAAGGTGGCTTAGAAAAAGTAATGCATCAATATTATGTGGGCCCCTGTTACTGGATTCATATTACCGGGTGTCATTCTAGTGACAGACTTCAGCGTAATAGCCTACCATTCAAATGGTCGTGAATTGTATCCTAAACACCAACAGATACTAAGAATAAGAAAAAATAAAAATGTGGTGGTATGTACAATGTCAATCAGTCACCGGAAGACGGGAATAAAGTTAACTCCCGAAACGTCATTTATATCAAATACAATTCAGATGATAGACAATGCCCAACTAAATAGGACAAATAACGTAAGTACCAAGAAATTATAAATAAATGTTCAAGAATCTAAGACAACTTAAAGCCACTGTCGGGCTGCCTCCACATGAGGTTTTCTACATGAAATTTGCGAGTAACTGCGACTGTTATATGCTTAATTTTCTCAGAGTATTTATCAACTAAATAGACTTTGTAGATATGAATGATAAGTGTACTTCAAATTAAGTGGCCTACGTTTCAATCATTACCCCAGAATTGTTCTACAGGAAACCATAAGATATATCAAACAGTCTTCTACGGAGATTCAAACCCGGTATGATATCACAAGTGAATAGAGAGAGGCAGACATGATGAAGATAAGATCAATCTCCGAATTATAAAATGAGTTCAAAAGGATGTCAGCTGGAATTGAACACAGGGCTCTCTAAGATGAATCAACGATATATTAGAGTAAGGTACTTAACTCAGTTATTGCTCTAAAACAAATTAAAGCCTGTACAAATCGAGAAAATTATAACATATCAATAAATAATACTGTTTATATCCTCTTCAAAATTAATACTAATTTATATTTGATTAATGCGATAACATATTAAGACCAGAGAGAAACTTAAGCCTTTTTAAAATGTGTTTACGATGCTGCCAAAAGATAAAGGAATTGCTTCAGGAAGGAATGAGATTTCATGCTCCATTCAACAGCTACTTGGAAAAGTATCGGGAAATAACGAGAAAGATTCAATTATCAATAAAAGGTCGTTATTTAGAATGACGTAGGATATTACAAGAAGACGTCAGTAGGGATATTTATTTGCAGTCACGTCATTTATTGGCAAAAGCTCAAATCTTCTTAGCCCTTTTCTGTAATAAATAAGAAACTACAAGACGGCTAGTAATACACGAGTTCTGAACGTCAGAAATTCTACTCGCTTCATAACAGAGAGCAAGTACGCAAATTTCTGTCCTGTCCTCGAAGTAAGTTGCAGAGTAACCGTTACGTCTGTAAAGCTGAGCAACTCTTGTAGTTAGCCCACGGCAGATATTGCATGTTTAAGACGACGCTAACTTAGCTGAATTTTATCACGGTATCATTACGCTCGACTCTGATCGTACAACACTGTTTACACTTAGGTTGGGTGGTTTTACTCAGTCTCTGTCGCTATATCATGTTTATGACTGCCAAAAATTCGCCATGCACAATCATCGTCATGCCTGATTTGATCAGTGCACTTGATAAAATTTTGTTAAAAGCCTACGAACAAATAAATCATTATAGGCACATCATTACATGTATTAATTCGACTTAAAAATAAGTCTATGAAATTTTATTTTATTTTAATGTTTATTTTTATTTATTTTATTTATCAGTAGGCTACTAATCTTAATATTACAATATTTTCGTTGGAAAATGTACAGAAGTGAAATAGGAGGTTTTATATGACATAAGGACACATTATTTAGAGAAATTAACTATTTTTTATGTATAGTTCATTATTCATGATGTAGAGATGAAACAGCAGTATGTAACCTATGTGAATCCTTTTTATGTTTAATGCCCGTGCATACATAAACTGCACCTTTCCCCAAAAACAAAATTTACTTGAACATTGCTCCATATTGAAAGCGAGACATTACCTACAGAGCTGAGTACATTCTAGACTGTTCTTTATAATATTGATTCACCTATTTATGTTATGAACTCACACTTTAACATCAAAGCCTCAACTCGTGTAGGACTATAAAAGAAATGGCGTGTAGCTACTTCGGTGAGGTGGAAAATTTTGAATGGTATTCCATTTTCCTACAGCAGTCATTCAACTTTACCATCGAATATCGATAGCATCAAATTTGGCATAAAATTGAATGCACCAAACAACATGTGAAACTGGTACGCTACTGGCTTGTATAAATAATAAATATGGATATTTCACATTACACACAAACCAGTCAGACTCCTGGCACACGATTCTCCCAGCGCGGATGACAACGGCAGATTTTAACTAATTTTAAAAAAAAGCTTACAGTCACTCACTCACTCACTCGGTTAAGAATTTTCGCACAATTAATAGAACTAGAAGGTCATTATCTCGCCAATTGAATATAAGCCTCAATGTCGAGTAATTTTGATTGAACTTTAGATATCTAGTGGTTTTTATCAGACTTGGTTTCCCATTAGTCACGAATAACCAATTTAGATGTAGACCTATCTCTTTTAATTCTATTAAACAAAAACAGGTCCACAGTCCCTAAAAATAGGGTGAAATGTTTTCTCCAATGCCTTTCCGTTTCATATACATAGGCCTAATCGTCATATTTTCTCTTTCGAAGAAACGTACCCTTTAGAAGTGACTTGTAACCAGTGCTGCTTATGCAGTGTCGTTAAATAACTCATAATTCACATGGCGATAAATATGACAAATTCATTGAACGCCATGAATAGCGCGTGTGTGAAAGAAAGGGCACTGATTAAAGAATCCAATATTCATATAACTGCACATTTGACGAAATTAGACTAAATGCAATCGGCTAAAACTCTTCTATCATATCACCCGTTGTTAACAACGGGGTGTTGATGTTATCAGTTCTCTTTAATAGAAAAACACACGCATAAGGTTCCAACGAGCACTAGTTTTATAAATAAGATGGGAGGATAATATTAAAGTGGATCATATAAAAATAAGGAGTGACAATGTAAATATGATTTATCAGACTCAGTACAAAGTCCAGTAGTTAAGTTAGGAAACAATGTTAATAAACCTATTACAATTTCAAGAAAAAAAGTGATCCAGTAAGTTCTTTAATGCTATTACGCTATGACTGTCCTTGAAAAGGATGGTTTTCCTATTCTCATTTAATTCTAGGGACGCGCGAGAAGGAGAAAACGTGAGAAGAAAATTCCACACCGAACAAAGAGCAATCTGAGAAACGTACGGAATGCAGTGGAAATTCGGGTACAACTGGGTTGCTCGGATAACCGTCACAGATAACTCTGATTAATGAACGGTACAAATGAATTGCACAGAACATAGCGTCACAGAAACTGCGACCTCTATGATCTAAGATAAAGAAATGTAAACCTGAGACTACTGTGGTCTAAATAAAATGGAATGTAAAACATGTATCCGCGAAGAAGTTGAAAAACTGTATTATCCAGCCAGTTACAAGTCAAATATTTATTGCGGCAAATATCTAAAGTATTGAAAGGCGTATCCTTGTCGAATAACTTATAAACAAATTTTAAACGCGGCAAATGACTGTATGAGCAGAATAGGAGTGAAATTGCAATTCCTTGTCGGGCGACGGGAGAGGCCGAAGTCGAAATTAAGGTGTAGGGTGTTCGAAATTAATGTAACTAAGTTCTCTTGGCAATCACCGGCAGATATGGTTAAACCCGAGGCGTTACGAATAAATTAAAAATTAATGCTTACTCCGAAAATCGAGAAAGTCTCATGCAGATACGAGATTAAAAGTGACACCTCGGCCAGGATAGGACAGCCAGTCTCCAGGTCGATATAAAGTGATCGATATATACAGTCTCATTACAACATATTAACCATTTGCAGAACAATTACATTTCGATTTATGTGATAGAACGCGACTCGCTTCTGCGTGAACTGGGCCTAGAATATTGTTTTTGGAGCTCTTATTCAAAAGGAAAACGAACAAAAAACATTTTGAACTCATTCGTGTATATATTTTGTATTTTATTAATTTCTTGTCCTCCAAAGTTATAAACCCATTTTTGTTTCCCAGAAATTTGTTTTAACGCTAAAGTCAGTAAATTAATTTCCAAATTCATAAGCATTTTTAATCTAATCGCAGAAATAAAAATAAGTTATTCTTGTTTTTAATAATTTTTTTAAAATTTTCATCTGTTCCTTGTACTGGAACTGTCGTTTGAATGATTACTTTTCTTATTTAAAAATATCGCCGTACCGTGTAGACTATTTCTCCTACACCACTGTATCAGTTGCAGTCAAATCAAACTGACAAGAGTTTCAAGCCGCTCTTTTATAACTAACGGCCGAAACATGCAGAAACAATTCCTGCCCTTCAGGTACACATTATTTCAAATTCTATTCTTTTGTATGACAGTTTTAATTATTAAAAATGTTTCCATACCACACCGACGTTCGCCACGTATCGATTTTCTACCAAATAAAACAATAGAAAAACTGAAACTCGATAACATATGAACACTGTCGATACTAACCAGGTATAATCTTAATTAAATTGTTAAAGTCGTATTAATAATAATTAAACAATATTCAAGTTAAAACTGGCAAAAGTATGGCAGAGAAATAAACACGCTAATCGGTAGTAGAAGTGCACGTTTTTATATTCTTAGCTGAAAATATGTAACAAGACATGCAAGATTATGCAAATTTAATTTTAAATATAAATAATGGTACAGGACAACGCAAGTCCTGATTATAAGAGATCCTGTACATTATACGTATTTCAGGATGGTCGGCTATACAATAGACTATGCATTTGCATACCTCGTAAATCCCTTCCCAACCCTCAAGTGTGGTTGTGACGCAGCCGAGTTGGGGTAACACGCCTGTCTCGTGTTTTGCCTCATTCATACCACAATCCCATAGTGTTAAAGTGGTGGAAGCTTTTCGGAAAATTTTTAGGGATTTTATCATCTCCAGATGGAAACCTCTCCCTTACACAAAGCGATTTACATTATTTATGCCATAGCTTTATCGGGTCTTACGAGGCGACGAAATGTGTTCAGTTTTAAAGGACAAGCCTTAGAGTTCAGTTGCCATTCCATAAATGCAATTATATCTTATTTCTAATATCCTAATTAAACACTGGATAATTGGATACTGGGAACGACCCGTTCTTCAAGTGTCTGAGCACAGCGGGTTCCAAATTTTCGTTGGCTTGATCTATGGACATTCAGTAGGACTCCTTGGACGAGAATTAAACACGGTGAAAAGAAACCGCACATGCTTATTTTACATTAATACTTAATTACTACACTATTTATCAATTGAAGAAATTTATTTTAGAGGCAGTAAATATTTGATTAATGAATAAGTTTTTCTAACATAATCCAGGATTTCAATTCTCGAAATTTCGATTTGAATTTAACCTACATTTATTAGCAACCCTTCCTTCTACTCAATGGATACAACGTATTTCTTTTTAGAGAATACAAATGGCTGGATTGAAAACCCTCTGTCATGACGCTGACGTGACCCAAGGGCACTGACGTCAGACTGTAGCTTTTCGGCTTCACCATAAGTAATATTTAAGAGAGAAACAAAGTCGTTCATATCCCTTTTTAGAGTTTTATTCCTCCGAAGAATTACATTCCAGAAAAGAAAACGAAACTTTCATGATCATACACTTCTTTAGCTCCACTAGGACCAAAACCGAAATATATCGATGTTCCAATATCCGTTAAAATAACAACATTTCAAACCTAATCCAAGTGTTTGTCTCTCCTTTCTAATCATTAATCAAATAAATTACTGTATAAATACTGCCCAACAAGAGTTCTGAGACGGCCATTGAAATTGATAAAGATGGCTGTCGTCCGCGTTGTTACTCCGTGTGGTCTGCTATAAGTTTACCGACGTTTCAGAAGTGCTTGCTGCCTACAGGATCAGGGCGATGAGTAAACCGGGCTGAGCTTACTCGAGGAACTGAATGACTGACATTTTGGTACGAGAAAACAAACAAAAGGCAACAGCATGTCACTACAAAATCTAAAGTACCAAGCCAACAGAAATTTTATTTTGCTTTGAACAGAATAGAAACCCAACCGTGCATAGGAGTTGGAGCTGATTGAATACAACGATCTCTAACGTAGTTCCAGACGAATATAGGAACTTTGGAGGACTTTGTTTCGTAGTCAGTTCGAGCTTTCATCAAAACTAAGGTAATAAGAACCAATTTTTCCGTGATTTCCATCATTTCAAAAATAATTGAAACTGTGCCTTCAGTTCAGAGCATATAACATTTTCATGAAGTATCTTTCTTTTAGGACGTATTAAACAATTTTGCTTTTACATATTAGGAGTTAGCTGTAGAAATAAAATGGCCAATGAACCTGGTGGTAGATGCGTCACTCCTTCTGATACCCAGAATACATGGTTTTATCCTTATGGTTTCATATAAAAGTAATCGAAAAACATCATATCAACGTCTACTCTCAACTAAGACAGCAGTGTTTTGCTAAATTCTTGTCTCACGTGTAGGTTATGTCAAAGAAAACTAATATCAGCTTTTTCTGCTATGAATCAGTGCAATAAGAGTTCTGTTTTGTTTGTGAACTGCTTACTCCCCAGACTGTTTCACTACCAGAATTATTACATAGAAAGGCTACGATTAATTGGCTCATGTTTAATCATGAATTTAATATGCTTGGTTTTACTGATGAACAGACGAATTAGCTCAAAATGCGCTCTCTTTGTCTCCAATTTACATACAGTACGCACACCTGTAGCCTATCCATAACACTGCATTTATGTTCCACGTATCACTTCTCATCAACACACATTTATATTGTGAAACTAATAACTTGCTTTACAAGAGTCATACAGTCTTAATTATCACCTCAATTGCTTCGCTATAGCATGCCACTAATTTCTAAGCTTAGTAAAATTCCTGCATATGTCCTGAGAAATGTATAGTAGGTCTATCAACTGAACAAAACTGGGACACGTTAGTTTCCATCAATCTGCTCCTTTCGTTACGCTTTCCTATAAAATACTGTACGGAGATTACGATGTCACATTTGTTTGCCGAGTTCTATAACTAAAAAATTAAAAATTGTCAACATTACTGCTGCTTTCGTTGGGAAATAGTTAACATACATAAATATGTACACTGTGGTGTGAATTATAAACAGGGTAATAATGATTCGGTTCAGTGTATTTATTAGCGTGCTTAATAACAAAATATAACAAATGGAAGCCGAGCTCTGATCCCCTTGTCGGCTAATTCTAATGGACGTGGAAGTGCGGTTTCGTCCCGACCATTGTGCTTCTGATTCATTTTCAGAAGCTCCTGAGAACAAAACTCTCTCCTACTAATGTTCCTCAGTCCCTTTGTCAAATTCCGCAATTTCTGGGACAGTGCGAATTCAGACTTAACTGACAATCTTATCGCCCGATGCTGTATATTCTAAGCTGCTGACAGCGTCATTAAAGAGATGAATAAATAAATATTTTTCTGTTCTTACATGCTAATACGGCTTGAATATTTCTGGCGGGTGAAACACATTGTAACAGATGATTCCTAAAAGAATTGGGGGGAAATAAGTAGTAATCATTCTCACGCAAAATGCCATGTTTATTTACACATTTTATAGTAAAGAACACTTACGACATGTTTCGGCTATATATAGCCGTCATCAGGTGTTATGTTATAAACTTTTTAACTGAATTACTGATTTTTACTAATTTTAATGATTTTTAGTTTTCATTTTTCTTATCATGTTCTTGTCCTTCATATTGTATCTTCATCTGTTGTTGTATCACAAGTCACTAATATGATTGTATTTCGTAGTGATGCCAATGTTGTGTATATGGATTGTGAAGTAAATATTCAATTTTCATTAATAGTATTGAAACCTTTACTTCACAGTCCATATACACAACATTGGCATCACTACGAAATACAATCATATTAGTGACTTGTGATACAACAACAGATGAAGATACAATATGAAGGACAAGAACATGATAAGAAAAATGAAAACTAAAAATCATTAAAATTAGTAAAAATCAGTAATTCAGTTAAAAGTTTATAACATAACACCTGATGACGGCTATATATAGCCGAAACATGTCGTAAATGTTCCACATGTAAATCGAGTACTCGATAAGGAACGTAAAATGATATTTTAATCTTTTAATTATCTTATATTGTGATTGACGGCCTATTTTAATATATTTTTAATACTATTTAAATAAATCACAATATGACGCATCTACAATATCTTAATATCTAGTAAAGAACACGCCTAGAGAGTATGATGTATCTTTCATGACGGAAGAAATATTTTCAGAAAAATCGACCGACTTTACATGACGCTGAAAGTTTTTTTTTAATCTGAATATAAATTTTGTAATAGACTGTACAGTACAAGCTTTAAATGGAGTGGAGACTCATCACAACTGCGGGAAACCCATGGACTGCATAACCATTCATCTGAGCATGCGCATGACCTCACGTTTTTAGGTCAGCAAGTCGATCTCTGACCTTGTTTCGGTGTTGAGATCTCACTCTGGGTTCACACCGGCATTACGTCTGTGTGTTGAGGGTCACGGATACTTGTCGATTGCAATTGTACGGCAATTAATGCCAATGGGTTACTGTTCCTACACTACAAAATCGAATAATAATTAGATGTCATCAGATTTTATGATCACAGGACGACGAGATTAAAAACGGCAGTCTAAGTGATGTCCCACCGTGTAGTGTGATAGAAACCAGCCAGCTTTTCAGAGGATCTTTCTGATTCCATTGTCAGTGTGTTGCTTTCTTATTCCCCCAAAATATACATCACATTTTCATAAATTTTATGACATCTTTATATTATAGGCATATTCTAAACTATTATAAATTAGCAAATGAGTGATAATTGAACCAAATGGTAAATAACAAAAATATGAACAAGTCTGAAGACGAAGTGTGAGAACAGTCAAGTTATGAACTCACCACGTCAATGAGCTGTGATAGACGAAGCCCCATTTTGACGGTGAGGCGGTCAGAGTTGTTGCCCACGGGTCGGATGAGCCGATTGTAGTTGCTCAGCAGGTCGTCGTATAGCCGTTTCGCTTCAAGGTTGGCCACGGTTCCCCCGATCACCGACAGAAGGAGCGCCAGCAACACGCTCTCCATCTTAGGCCTGGTCCACCCCTGAAACGGAACGAGAGAACGAAACGTAAGTCGGCTAAACCTGGGCCTAAGCATCTCTTCAGCTTCCTACGAGACATCTTACACACCCTTAACGATGGAGCAGGCGAAGAAAACAAAAGACTGAAGATGGCTGTCTTCTGGATTGTTGCGCCGTGTAGTCTGGTAGAAGTGTACAGACCTTTCAGCGGTACTTGCTGTATCCATCATCAGGGCGATCTCGCCATCTTCAGAAAACCTCAAATCTCACAAAATAAAAGACTACTTAGAAGTAATTAGACTTGTTGTAATTACTTATAACTGTAGATGGGTGTACGAATGGACATAGTCAATACATCACATTTCAGGAACATGATCTGTTTGCCAGGTTACATTCTATCTCACTGGTCTAAAATTACCCTAATTATCAGATCCAATACGTCGATATTAACCTTAAAGTTGACTGCACATTACTGATATACTTTCCAGGTAAATTGGTAGTAATGGAAGTTCAAATGACAGACAACATATGGGTTGATATTTTGAAAACGGATCTTGGTTAAATTATGAGTTACGGTGTAGTTAATTAATGTACATACGAACTTTGTAGTGACTGAAATATGACAAGAAATTTGTACAAAATGTAGGGAAATAAATTCAGAAAATAAATAAGCCCGCATCTCTTTAACTGCAATTCAGGTGCACAGGCACCGACGTCTTAGATCAGGATTCATTCGTCTTTACCAGTCGGACAGAAGTCAGATATGACACAAAACATTCACCCGGACGTCAGAAAAACAAAATACTTGCCTTCAAATACTTCCTTTGGTAAGAATATCACGGGTATTATAAATTAAATCTTGGAAGAATTGAAGGCTTATAATATCCAAAAGAGGAATGCGAAGATGCAAAGTAAGGTTTGTACTACAACGATGAAATTCGCCCAATAACCTTTGTTGCAGAACTCAGTATCAAATATACATTAAAACAAATTCATTACTTTTGAGCGGAAACGTGTCAGAGGACAGATAACCCTAGACCACCCGATATCCTATCACTTTACGCACTCCATAAGTGTGTGGCAAGCCAAACAACAATGAATGTTTACATTTCAAGAATTCTTACTGTCTTAATGCCAAAGATAATACCCAGTCAAAACGACGCCGACAGTCGAGACGCCTATCGTCGGAAAACCGACTGCAGGTTCCACAAAAATGCAAATAAAATAAGGGACGCCATATGAGACGATGCTGTAAAACCGAAGAGCGTCGTGACGCCGACTCGATTGCGTACATGAGACTAGAAACGACACAAGACAAGACGCTGTCAAGCCGACGCCGGCTTCGCGATGCCAAACGTCGCTACACCACTTCAACGATCGAAATAAAGCCGCGAGGAGCCTTAGGATTCCATACGACATAATGCTGGCAAACCGACACCGAGCGTCACGACGCAGAAAGAATGTTACACACCAAGCACAGATGACCCTTGGGAAGCCACACGATATGAACCGACAACGAGCGTCGCGACGCCCGCTGAAAACTACAAATTAAAAACAATTATCAACGCAACATTCCACCACGCTGGCAAACCAGCGTTTGGACACCTTTTACAAAATAAGAGAGACAAACAACTGGAAACAGCGCCAATGAAATTTTAAGACTACTCCCAGGAATTACAGATTACACCAATAAAGGAAAACAAATGAAAGCGGAAGACTGCAAGTTCAAAATACAGCGAAAAACGTGTTGTAATCTACAATATTGGAGCGACCATTTCTTGGATAAGAGTTCATGAAACAGGCTTTATAAGCTTGAAATCCAAGTAATTCAAGTTAAATATTAAGAAGACGCTGATGGCTGTACAAGCCAACGCATGCTGGAGGTATGTCACGACACTCGGTGTTACCAAAGCCGCAGGATGAACCACCCCTACGGCAAGACTAAGAGAGTCTACGAAAAATGTCAGTCGCATTCAGCGATAAGATCATTGCGCACGAGGATCATGAGTGAAGATAAACGCGGCAGTGGTTTATAAGCTGATTTAGTGCTATTTAGTGTTGCTTTTATAGCGGTGATTGATTGTTGTTGGTATTGTGGCCGTGTCAGGGGAAGAAACTCTTCCGACTATCAATCATTAGCTCTCGTTCTTCCAATCCAGACATCCGTGATCACAGCGTCTCTGCTGCGGACACAGTCCCCTGTATCTAACAAAACTGGTCATGCTATTAATCTCTTTTACGAGCAGTTTAGACAGTTTATTGATGTTAATTCGACTCGCCCTGAACACATATTCTCATTGGACATTTTTGTATTTACTGGCTATTTCTATCTTTCAATGCCGCTATAATTTTCCTCTGCGGCACCTCCAAATAAGATTTGATCTCTGATCGTCAGAACTTAATTTCCGCATGGGGATTTGATTCCCAGTAAAGCAGTATTTTTCTCTTTGCCACTGCATGCAGGCCGGTTCTGGGGCCCAATCAGAATGCTGTCAAATATGTTGCGGGGTTCTTTTTTCAGGGGGTAAAGCGGCCGGGGTGTAAAACACTGCACCTTAATCTAGTAAAGTGGTTAAAAAATCCCGGAAATAAACTTCTCTTTCCAGAACGCAATCATGGAGTGGGACTTATTTAAGTATCAGGCGCAATTTTAATTTTAACACAACGACTTACACAGCGCACATAAAATTATTTGAGGAGTTAATAGGTACCCAGTATTAAAGAATCCGATTAGTCTATAATAACTTTCAAAAGTCCCGCCAGAGACCCCTACGACGAGCTATTTCACAACCCAACAAGCTGTTAACAGTAAGCAATTTCATTACCACCCTTCCATCTAAATTTCGATCCCGTAAATGGGCACGGTATTTAAGGATTTTCCTATACGAATGGAGTACGAGTTTTTCTTCACAGCCGTTGCTACATATGACGCTCATCAGTTTATCTTCTATTTTACACCCGAAACAGAAAGAGCAGAACAAATAGCCTCGATTGAACACAAGAACGTTGACATCCATATTTTATACACATTTATGTTACTATTTATAAATGCCCGCCGTTTTAATTAATTAATATAAAACCGCATTTATAATTAGACAAAATGTCGAAAGAAGCTGTCTCGTCAGAGACAAACGTGTTATGGTTTTTTGCCATCCAGAACAATATTCGGTCTGATTATTTGACAGAAATGAAGATTAATGGCCACCACCAGCAAACAGCTTCTCCAAAGGGATCTGCCACAAAACACATGTCTCATTTTTATGTCTGATATATGTTGAAATTTCGTTACAAATGTTTTCCTATTTTCCTGTAATTTTTTACGTTATCATATATCTGTTTGCCGTCGTAGGCTTACAATTTTTTTGTAGACAAACAGCAGATCTTTTGAATCCTGTTTCTGGCTTCAACACCAATAAATTTTTCTGTCAACTTCTGTACGTAAACAAACATGGCTAGAATAGTTCAAATTCAAAGGCATGCTATCACGGTCATGTTCACACTATTATTATTATGCTCTATCATTATTTTTCGTAAACAATTACACAAGTAACTACAGTAAGTCCCACTAAGTAACTAACAAACTATAAATAAGTCAGTCTTTGAGTTAATAAAGACACCCGACATTCTAAGAAATTGAGTGTTCATTGCCGTCTTAAACTCAGACGCCAATGAACAAAATTCTCGGCCAGACTAATCTAGTATGCATCTTCACATTTAAATTCATGAAGATGCATTTTAACATTATCCTCAAATTTACGCCTACGTGTTATACATTGTCATTCTCTGCCACACACACAGGTTAAGGAAACTACATTTATTTTCTAAATCTTATTTTAACTAAGGTGTTAAAGAAATTGTGATGAGCACGAATCTTGAATCAGTGTCATTTTACATTCGACGTGAGTCACCGATGTAAATTCACATTATCTACCAAAACTCTCTCTACCAGATATTTTATCTTCAACAACGCCCTTATTTATCCAAAAACAGTATCTTGAAGGAAGAAAAAAAAACATTTTTTTCAATTTATAGTTTTGTATTTCACATTTATTATTTATTAAATTCAAAATGAAGAAGAAACACAGAAATAGTCTCTCCTAAAATATGAACTTACTAGAGTGTTAAAATGCTAATGTTGGTTTTCTGCACAGAAACGCCATTCAGACTTCTAAGTACATACATGGAAATCTCTCCAGGATTTGAAAGAATATTACTTCTCTGCGACTTACCATTACTTCTTGGTATTTACCAGTGACATTTAACGTGTGTGCGAATATGCAGGCTTCAGTTCCACAAAGGTACACGGAAATATCTCACGAATTGTAAAATGTTATATATCAGAGTATAATCGTGGTTGGTAGTAGCTTTCATGTAAGTTCCTCTGTCGTTTGCGATGATCAGACCTCATGGAAAGCCTTCTTTCAACCCTTCACGTCAAATCTGTCGCTGCCAGCTTCAGAGCTCTATTAAATGGCTGTCTTGAGAGTCCAGTATCTCATCTCATTAACGTTTGTCCTTCTTGAGAGGCAAACCATCATTTTCATGAGTCTTATCTGATTTACTATGTCCTAGCGGTGCTCCTAATCCTCTCTTATACTGGACGTTTCGGAAGTTAGATTCCCAGCCGCATGTCCATCGCAAACCGGTATTTTTCGTGGTGGGAAAACAGGCGAGTTCATGCTCACCGTTGCGAAATTCAACGTGATCATCTTCCTCAACTCGAGAACGGACACCCCAATTTTAATTAAAATTAAAAACCGTAGAGTTTTACGAGAAATAATCGATCCAAATCAAAGTTCGTTTAGATAAGACAGTTATAACGTCCATTTTACATAAAAGCATAACAACTTTTTTTCAGTTTGCTAAATACTAGCAGAAAGCTAATTTAATTGATTTTTTTTAGCTTACGTCGACAAACATTCACTCTTTTAAAAGTAATCACTATGGTCAATGACGACGTCGTGCCAATTCAAACCAATCTCCACCCCCTTTTCGGAGACGCCTTACTTTTCCCACCATTAGTATTTCGGTGTAATCGTTTGAAGCTTCTGACCTGAACTAGATTTTCATCATGCTATTATATATCAAAGCTATTGCTTTAAAACATTAAGTCAAAAATCGAAGTTAGTATAATTATCAACTAAAACGTTGACATGTCAATGTTAGAAACATAAAAAACTTAACAGATTAAGGGGACAGAAATCTTCATACTCACCGCTGTGAAAACCACAAATCATACATAACAAATTAAAATCGTGAATTAAATAATATGTTAAAAATCGCAAAATCCTAGCATTTTGATAGAAAAATTGCTTAATATGCCGACTTATTATGGAAAGTTTCTTTCTAAAGCAATGAAATGTCAAATTTTTAACATCGCTGACATCTTATGATTATCACAGTAAGGTTATTGTAGAAAACAAATATTCAGCTCGTCCTTCAACACAGATTTCTTCTCTCTGTCACAATTCACTGTTTTTGTAGATACACGTTTTCTTGCGCCGAGATACAACCATCGGACAGCAGGAGAATTTAGTTCTTACATTTGGATAGAGAAAATCGAGAAGGTGAAGAGGATGTGTAGAAAAGAAACCCCACAAAAAAAACTTGACAGAAGGAAGAAAAGGAGAGAAATAGCCCATGCAGAAAATGTGGAGGTCAGCTGAATCTACACCTCCGGTATTGTGCCAGCCTTTCAGAGAACGGACGCATGTGCTCCCCGTACGAGCTGGTTCACTAAAGTAACAAACATAAAGTAGCATAAAGGAGTATCCTTTGCTTGAGGAGTAAGCATCACGGTAGATAAAAAGTTTCTTCACAAGAAAGTCATTCAGTCAGTTAATTAAAGGTTATTAAGGACCTAAATATGGTAGCCTACAATTTTAAGTTACGAAATGGAAATGATATGAAACGAAGATCTGTTTCCTTATTTAAAGGTGTGTTTGCTACGGGAAACCAACGATAAACCGTAATCATGTATAATTTAATGTTGTTTAAAATTTATTTATTTAATGACAATGTGTGTTAGTGACTGGACGCTTTGACCAGAATTTTGTCTGTTGACTGGACTCTAAAACCCTTCATTCGTCTGTTCATTCGAGGTATAAAAGAACAAATGAAATGCAAAAATTTTTCCTTGTATACGATAAACTTCAACTAAATCATGCATCAAGAATCCTACACCAAGCGTGAGAAAAACTTTAAGAAATCCGCCAACCGCCTCGAACCGCCATTATGGGAACAAACAGATTGGCTCCATTGTGTGAAGAAAGGAAAGCAGAGAGTTCATACCTAGCAATGAATTTTATGTCCGTAAAGAAACTGCTTGTGTTGAGGGAGAAAGAAATGGATTCGCAGGTAATAAATGATTCACTAGAATTGATATGGAAGTTAACGCGGCCTGTCCAACTTTCAACGAGCATTACACTTCCTGCTGCCCGCAGATGTGTAAAGCTCCAAAGAAGACGGAAGATGGACGGCCTATGATTCTAAATCGGCCACGATCTTATCGGTAGCTGACGATGAAGACGACTGTCCTTGTCAGAAGCACATTTAATCTGCAGGCCGTTTTTGGTGTTGTCCGTAATTTTCGTGTAAGATATTTCACATGATACAGGATTTGAGACTTTCGCAGCGAATACAATCAATAAAACATTCTCGGGAAATCAGCCGCGTTAACTGGTTACCGTAGTAAACCGACGTTTCGAGAACAAACTCTGTCCCCATCTTCGGAGTTATAATGTGACTGGATCCTCGGAAGTCACATCAGAACCCTGAAGATGGGGACAGAGTTTGTTCCCGAAACGTCGGTTTACTACGGTAACCAGTTAACGCGGCTGATTGCCCGAGAAGATTTTATTGATATTTCACATGTATTGGCGATTTTGTGGTAACGGACAGGATCGAACCCAGAACCCTTTCAGTGCTGAAGTTATATGTTAACATAAAAGGAGTATTGTGCTGGCAGGACAGCAGGATTATTATGAGGTACACAGGCAGCACAAATTGTTTGGTTACACCCACAAAGAAAAGGAAACTAGCCTTTGTTCAGTTAGTAGTCTCCAGACGTGCAGTAGTTCCTTGTTTGTTACTCGAACGTTTCTAGTAGTTTCTATGGAACAGAATGTCCGTCGTGACTGCT
This sequence comes from Zootermopsis nevadensis, assembly GCF_977971745.1. Lineage (NCBI taxonomy): Eukaryota > Metazoa > Arthropoda > Insecta > Blattodea > Termopsidae > Zootermopsis > Zootermopsis nevadensis. The sequence continues at coordinate 16,622,183 of NW_028259192.1, read as the reverse complement.
GGACGTATATCATCTTGTCGCTTTAAAACGTTTCTTATTTCTCTAACACATGTCACGTTCAGTTCAAATATTTTATGTGATTCTTGATATATTTTCAGTGAATCGTAACTTTTCACTCGAATTCAATCAGGGAGAAAACTCCTTATGCTGGTGTTTCATAATCCCAGCCCCACATACATTACTTGCACATCAACAACAACAACAACAACAACAACAACAACAACAACAACACGGTAAACAAAGCAGCCCGCCACTACGATCCTGAGTCAGTTCCATTCATTTTCTATTCCTAACTAATCTAATTAAGATCCAACTTAATATTATTAACATTTTCATCCGCTAGTTGACTTAAGATAAATTGTAATTTTACCTCCCCACCTATTACTATCACTTCCAAAATACTTCTTTCATTATGAATCGCCCAGTATTATTACGCTTTTTATAAATTTCTTAGATTTATATTTCCTCAAGTGGATTCATTTGTCTGTGTAAAACGTCCGGCTAAGCTCTTATAAACACGTTAATGAAGAGTCTCCTCCTATGAAAGGGCACAGAGCTTTTTGGTGAAATTTCAGGTTCACACGGCGACGAATATGAACATTACTGTCTTCTGAGTTATTGCGCCATATAGTCTCACAGAAATCAGCCGACGTTTTGGATATGTTTATTATTTCCTCTGAAACGACTGTAAGTTTCTACGAGAATATACAGCGCAAGAACACAGATGACAGTCATCTCCAGAGTGTTTTTAAGCTACTGAGCGACTATCAGCTTTTCAAAGACACTATTACATACACTAAATTATACTTTTTCCTTAAAAAATGTCTTAGCAATTTTCTAAAAGCGATTCTTCGCATGTGGTGACCAGCGCTGTAGGTAGGTACTACATCAGCGTTACCTACTAATCGTTTCCCTGGCGCCCTTAAGAACCTTTATCAACTAAGGTAGTAGGACAGAGGTGCTGGAAGCATTACGTGTTAATCGCAGCTCGGTAACAGGGGGTTAAGGTTGCGGCTAGAAGCTGCTGCTACAAGCAGGGAAATACCATTATCAAGTTACACAGGAGCAATGGAAATTCACCAGGTCTTGATGTTGTTCACTGACACAGCAACACAAACTGCAATTAAGAACTTTGCAGGTGTGTGCAGACAACCAACTCCTTACACTCACCGTTACTAACAACGATATTTATGTAAGACTATGAAGAAATACTTGTTTGAAACGCGCACTGTAATCTGCTGTGTATAAATGACTTCCAAACAACGATTTTCCAAGAATCGGCGGCTTTCCACGTGTGTCCACTTTCGCCTATACAACCGTCTTTTTATTTTTTCCACGCAAAGATCGAACTAACAGATCCGCGACTGTTTGAAACAGTACTGTAGTGACACCGAAGGCAAACGTTTTCTGACAAGTGTATATTGCAACACCACGGAGGACAGTCCTTCTTCAGAGTATAATAAATCGCCCAGTTAGTCACAAAATTCCCGAATTTAATGGAACCCAAAGGTTTAATACCGTTTTCACAAGAGCAGCCATCGGTCTATATCCTCAGCTAGATGAATCCACTTCATACCTATTTCTCTAGATCCAACTTAATATTATCCTCACATCTACGCCACCCGTCAATATATCTAAAGTTACTACTGAGCTTTAAAGAATTGATAAAGCTTAGGATTCCATAAAAGACATGTTAATTTGTTCACTAGCTAATAGAGTATTAGATTATCAAGAAATACTCTGCTCTAAGCAGTTAATTACTTAGATATGGAGACTACGTAACTAACTAACTAATAACTACCAATATGAGAAAAAATCCTTGTTAAGTACATTATTAAAGTTGGTATTTCTGTAAAGCTCATCACCCTTCTTCAAGAGGCGCTGGTAGCAAGTTCGCGTGTTCACTATGTTGGTAATATTACTATTATGAAATTAAAAGTATGAAGGTGTGAAGGTACAGTGTTCGCATTCTTTCGTTAATATCCGCCAATTGAACGGGTGCAGTGTTATAAATATAGCATCCCTCATTACAAAGAAATTAAGCCAATAAGACTGTATTGACATGTTAAGCACACAGTGGGCCAAAGAGCGAGACCGTATAAAGCACACTTTCAAACAAAACACAAAATATGTATTTTACATAAAGTAATCCAAGGCTTCGGTGTACCGTAAGCTTGGGATAAAAATATCCTTTCTGGAGCAGCGGAGAGAAATTTCATTTGCATATCCGTCTCCTGGGCGTGTTTGAGGGGCTTATTTGCATGTAAAGTGTATGACTTTTTCTTAGACGGATAATTTACCATAATGTATCGCTACAACCTACTATGAAGCCGCCCCTCACACACACACGGTATCTTCTGATAGATAACGTTCTATATTTCGTACATTTCATAACTTGCTTACTTTAACAGCTTACATCTAAACATAAGTGTAAATTTAGTGGCGTGAGTGTCTAAAGTTTTTGGAAAAATTCCCACAGATTTCGGTTCTGTTACACTGAAGATTCGTTAAACATTTGAAGCCGAAGACTAGTCTAAACGCTATTTAGGAATTTAACCCGTATCTCAGTGAAAATACAATACTTTAACATGACATATAACAATTTCTTAATGCTGTTTAGGGGAATACTAGCTGATTACATTGAGAACCACAGAAAACCCACAAACACAGAATGGAGATGTACTGTTTATAAAATCAGATGGTAAGTATGGTCACCAATTGACTTCAAAGGGTAAATCAAGTAACTGTAGACAAGCGAACCGTAGAATGAAACGTGTTCAAGAACTACAAACAACTGGCTGTACCATGACACAAAAAGGTTTCTGTTTCTGATGATAGGCTGACAGCTGAAACTCAGAAAACATGATCACGTAGTTGAGGTGGTGAACGGCTTTAATTACCACCTTCCGTTAGTTTTCAAAACTTACATAACAACACATCTCTTCAATTAACAGCCAGTTTCTGATCTACCACGTGCTTCGAGCTGGCGAACAAGAAAGAACCTTCAGAACAAGGGAAAATTCCATCAAGAATCTGTGATGACTTCCTCACGTTGTCGGACGATTGGAGGGGGGGGGCTGTACACCGGAAATCGGGGTATCCACCGTTCTTGTACCCTCGGCTAATGCCTGTCCCCTGACGACAATGTCACGAAGAGAAAACTGATGTGGCCTATACTGGGACAAGAACCAATTTTTTTGCCATGTTCCATCTCCTTTCTTCGTGCTGCTATCTTGAGCGAAGGATGTCCGCGTGTTACATCGAAAACGTAGGATGACACATTGTTTTATCGGCTTCCGATGACGTCGTCCTGTCGATATCCTGGGCTGACAGCGGTGCACTGCCGTGGACCCCTGCACACGTCATCCGTCTGCGGATAAATGGAAGGAGAAAAGGACCACCATTCATGTACCTGTAGGTCTGTAATTGGATCATTCCCAGGGGCTTTTCTGCCAACTCTGCCGCCTTTTTCATCAAGTTGTCTAAGGTAATTCCTACACACCACATAATTCATGAAATACAGAATCATATCCGACACATAAGCACTGTATTATATTGTATTTTAGCTATAAAATTAAAATAAGTATGTGTTATTCTTATGATTCTTCGGCTCTCACGATCATCTTGCCATACTTCGTTTCAGTTTAGGAGAATATATTAAATAAGGCGTAAATTTTACATTTTGCCTTTATGTTGTTCACCACAATCGATAGTCTGGCGACAAAGTTATGGCGATGAATCATTAAATTTGTATCGAACAAAATTTCATAGGCTTGCCGCTTAGTTCGTGTTGCCCTTCCCACACATTCCGTAAAACTATGATTTGCCTAGAACACTGCAACCACCTGAGATGGACATTCCTGCTTTTATTCCGGAGGTCCCGGGTTGCAGTCGTGGCCCGAAGGCAGGATATAATTACTGAGGTTGGATGTGATTTCCCTTAGTTCTCCTAGGCAAATTTCGGGATATTACTTTTTAAATTAGGCCACGATCGCCTGTTTCCATATCCCTTACAATTCATTGGTCATTAATCATCCTATCATCCGACGGTTTATATTTTATACTAATAACAGCGTCGTTAAATAAATTACAAATAAATAACAAAGGGATCAGTACTTAATGTAATGCACTCTACATAATTTATCACAAATTATTAATGCAATAAACACTTTAAAGAGTTTACTTGCTTAAAAAAGTAAGTTCAGTTCATATTCGTTCTATTAAAACGGCTTAGCGCTAAAAAGAGCAGGTGAAATTACGTTAGAACATGTCACATAAGTCAATACATAAGGGTTGAATATAATATAAATACTACTATGGTTTAATCTGAGTCACTACATTCTTTGCGGTGAGATTCACTCACTGCCTTTCACTCAAATTACAACCTTTCAACTTTCTTCCATTATTTATGAAGCCTTCCATAAAATACACATGTGTAACAGTCTTCACATGTCGGCTGACTCTTTCTTATTCTTAACATCAAGCATAAAATTCCTTTCTTTGTCTAATTTTAAAATGACATGAATTTTTAACGTCAACTTCTTTTTCCTAGGAATGCACTACGCACGCCGGGAGCAAATCACTTCTATCAAATTGAAGTATACAGGGGCATAAGAGCGGGAAGTGAGACGGTTTCGTCAGTATCGCTTCCATCTAAAGCGAATATCTTAAAAATGTTCTTTATGTAGCCTCATTACTTCATATATTTCTGTCTTCAACAGTTCTTCAGTAAAAGAAATGTCTTGTTCTCTCAACTAGGTTTTCACTCCCTTTTTCGTAAGTAGCAGTTGGATCGGGACTTGTTTGAGCATGGAGATGGAAGCCATTATCTATTACAGCTGACTCCAGTGACAAATTAGAGAATAATTTTTCTTGTAACAATTTCCTGTCATTTGGGAAATTGCTGTAATCCCCACAACTTTGATTTCAGTTATTCACCATAGTCGTGATGGGTACGAATTCTCTTCCTTCTCCAAAGAGGACCATTAACCTTGCACTTTTCCCAATAGGAGTTTCAAAGTTTTCTGAAGGCGAATCGGTCCAACCACTTTCTTCCGAACGAGATTAATGCACATAAGATTCTTCTGATGATGGGTCGATCCTGTCGCCTGCATCTAGTAACAGTTCTGAGGCAGTAATTCATCTGTATGAGGATGTGACGCTGTTTCATTTCTACAACCGTCCTCAATTGTTCCTCCGCCTGTTTACCCAACGACCTCACGACTTTCCTCAATTTTCGCTCTTCCTACTGAATTCCAGACCATCGATTAACTTTCTATAAATATGTATTAAAGGCGTTCCTTTTTTTTCATGGTGTCAAAATTCCTTCTAATACTACTCTTGTCAAAACCGTCCAATGCACCTTTAGTAGCATGTCGGAGACCTTTCTTCCCTGCAACTGAGATTTCAAAAAGGGGATTTTCACCACATCAATATGTCGCTGGCACTAAGAAATGATAGCTTCCCAGAGAGTAATCTTGTTCATAAAAAACGTAGAACCATCAAATCAATAAGTATGAGACGTGGAATACACTATAAGTTCATACAGAATTTTAGCTGGAAAACCTGGAAGGATACAACCACTTGAGAGACCAAAGCGCAGATGACAGGATGTTGTTATAATAGTCCATATAGAAACAAGGGGACAGGTGTTTGAGAATACGGGTTGGATTCATACGATTCGACAGGGGCAAATTATGAAGTTAAATGACATAATGTAAGCAATAAGATAAAGTAGAAGAAAAGAAGCTTTAATCCTATTAGATAAATCATATGATATATTTACGGGAAGTCATATAAAAATGCGTAATCTTCGGTTCTTTGTCATAAACCGCTAAACCGAGTACGTATTGTAGAACTATATTCCTTTGTGCCTGGAGGGTGTCTCTTTGTTCGAACTTCATAAATAGTACATAATGTCTGCAGAAGTATCTGGAAAATATATATACCTCGATGGAATTATAAACAGAAAACATCTAGAATATATAAAAGTGCTTCCAACGATATTAAAACGGATTTTTATGGGGAGACGCTTATATCACTCGATAGGTAGATTTTAGATTATTTAAAATCAAACCGTCGCATTGTTCTTACAGTATCGAGGACATATTCTTGCCTTCCAGTAACATACATGTATCAATAATGAGATTTATAATTAAAAAATGTGTGAATAGAGCATAGTGTGTAGGTCTATTATTTATTTGGATATAAAGTCAAATAGTATGCCTATATTATTTTAACATTTAAATTATTTTAAAGAAACTCAAAGTTTAGTAATTTTATTAGAAATATGTTACACACTCATCGTCAAATACAACCTAGATTATATGACGTTCTAATAATTTAGTTTATTCACTTAATTCTGTACGTTACCCCAGCCCCTTACAGATAACTCCAGAAGCCCACTCAAGAATATAAGGACCTATAATTATACATCATCAATAGTTTTATTGCAAAAAGACTTATAATCTTCCCCAAGAATTGGATTGCGTTGCCTATTCTCACACATTTCATAATTTCATTTATATACAACAGAAAAATTTCGCGTGTCATCCAACGATTGGTTACATCTGTTCCATACAGTTCTACGTGTGTCTTTATAACCTACCAGAAGCTGCCCTACGTTATTCTGTACACGTCTGAAATGTAGGAGTTAAGTCTGACATCGAGACTTGAAACAAGGTGGAGTAGAACCGCCGAATCGATTCCAACCAGGCCCAGTGGGAGATCAGCCCTGCGGAATACGAGGGGTGATGCTGGCAGGCTGGCTGTTGGCTGTGTGCAAAATGCTCCTCTTCACTCAAAGTTCCACATACTTCCTCTTTCCTCTCTTTTTTCTTCTCTTATCCTCTTCTTCTCTATACCCACATTTTTTTTCACCAGTGGAACCAAAAACGTTAATAAGTTTCTTTACAGAAACAAAATAGTTTCTACTGTACCAGGTTAGCGTTTGACACTGAACTTGAGGTAAGGAAACTGGTACAAGTAGTTCTTAAAAACTACTTTACCAACACATTAAACCCATTTCTGTTAATATGGAAGTAATTGTCAAGGTGTTTGATCAGTGCTCTCCAGTTAATCCCAGTATGTACATTTTAATAATACATATGATAGAGCCTTCGCAGAGAAGCTTAAAATATTCGCCTATTAATTTTTAACTTCTAGAACCACTCCTCTCTTTGTGGAATTTTATGCTGATAAGTTTTACTGTAGCTTGTAGACAAATTCCAGCGTTGGTTAAAACTAGACAATTATAACTGGTACCGCACACGAAGACCTACAAATGTTTCTGTTTGCGAAAGTGCCCTCGACGAATTACCAAAGAAATTCCCAGTCAGACACCGGTCCACACAACCACGTGGTGAAAAGATGTGGATGTTACCCAGTGACACGTCATAACTCAATCTAACGTCACTGGTGGCATTATGAAAGATCATGTTTTGATGCCAAAAATCGCCTTCCACATATGCTTATAATACTTATAAAGCAACACTTACGAACTCAAAAACCAGATACATTAACAAAACAAATTGTTACTTTACGAAGACATTTCCTAACTTGTTATAGTTTTGTTTCTATAATCAGAGGTATCAGTCTTCATCGAACCTGAGACTACGTTAATCGGCCAACCAAATGTATAATATACCACTGGTATACTGAATCAAACACTGTCACAAACGTTTAAACATATCATTTTTTTTTCTTCAAATTGCTATTTGTTGCACATGGGTACAATATCCTACGACTTAAATGTTTAATGACACATTTACGTGAACGAAACTATACAGTCAATGTTAAAGTAGGCCGCAACGTTCAGACGTGTGAAGTTACACCGAGTGAATATTTGTATCACTTGTTTGAATATGAAGTTAATATAAAACTGGAAATAAAATATAAAAACACGTAACGTAACAACCGTGAATCTATATACGAGTAGGCCTACACTCCTATTTTTACGAATGTTCGACTAATAAATGCTTCCCTTAAAGCATTTGAAAAATGATTCTCACTTATTCAATGTGCTTAATGAATTACGGTTGTAAAGAAAGCATCTGAGCCCCACTTTCGGGTTATCAGCCTTAAACTTCTACCACCATCCCCCACGGTCCGCTTTCAGCTTGTTCATTTGCTATCTCTTTATATTCTGTACGTAATTCAAATTAATTACTGTTCATTTCATAAAAACATAGTTTACAGGTTAGACGTAGGCTAACACAGACTTACCCAACCTAAATGGGGCCGAAGGATGTCAGATAATGAAGAAAACTAATGAAAACGACTAAGGTGAATGTAAACTTAATTTATAACTCAGTCTACGATATTATTAAATTATGAGAATACAATACGGCATCAAATAAAATCTTAAACAAACAGTATTTAACATAATGTAAAAAGATAGTATAATTGCGTCATATTGTGAATCAAATATTAAATTAATTATTCGGTTTTTGTCCGTCTAATCACAATTATATTTAAAATTTACAAATAAGATAATTAAAATATCATTTTATGTTGCACATCGAATAATCGATTTACATTTGGAACATTTTTACAACATGTTTCGGTTTCATCGAACCATCTTCAGGTGTAAAATTATATCAATAAACTTAAAACTCAATTACAATTTCTGTTGTGTTGCTCCAATATATGAAAATAATCTGGATATGAACATCACCAGAAAACATCACCAAAAAGCTACACAACAGAAATTGTAATTGAGTTTTAAGTTTATTGATATAATTTTACACCTGAAGATGGTTTGATGAAACCGAAACATGTTGTAAAAATGTTCCAAATGTAAATCGATTATTCGATGTGGAACATAAAATGATATTTTAATTATCTTATTTGTAAATTTTAAATATAATTGTTATTAGACGGACAAAAACCGAATAATTAATTTAATAATGTAAAAACGTAAAACAAAGAGGATTTTTTAAGAAATTACTAATGGGTTCCGACACAGCACGTCGGATAAAACCTAAGGTCGGATAATCGGAGCTCAACTGGATATTTACGTTTCCTTTACTATTATTCAAGTGTGACCATAATATAACAGGCTGTGGAAACGCATAGAATAATGTGTTTCATAATATGTATTCCTCATTGATATTATTACGAAGATCAAATGAAGTACAGTAAAATGGAGGACACGCAAAAAGCAAAGGGAAACTCAGAAACTACACAAAATTGCAGTCTGAAACCCTAAGGAGATCTGACCGTAAATGGTTCCTAAAAGACATACGGTTTTTGTTCGGACTAAATTAAAATGGCTTAGGACACGATCCAGTACCAAGTTCCTGTGAACATGGCAATAAACAACCGATTTCCATAAAACGGTAGAAACTTCGAATTCCCATTAAATTATCAAGAAGAACTCTGCTCCAAGGAGTTATTTATCTCAGGTGGCATTTTCTTTATTTAATGCTTTTAAGTTAATGGAAAATTAATTTTATTTTAATGAATTCTTGTTTAACGAACAACTTCCAAGAAACGAATCCCCTCCGTAACAAAATTAGTGTATTTCTACCTAGAATCTGACAATTCTGTTCATTTTATTCAAGTGAAACACACTGGAAAGTGCAATCGATCTTAGAAGCTATTCTGTTAGGACATGGGGCTAAGTACTGTTATTTATTCCGGATTTTTCCAGATAGCTTCTCACTCTGGATTTCACCTCTCGCTTCACCTGTTAGTGAGATCGTATCCAGTAACTTAAATCCCTTTCTCAGCGAGCCAGCGGTGCGGCGAGAATGATTGATGGTGAAGGAAAACATGAATACATTGCGTTGAATTGAATTGCGTAAGAAAAACGAGAAAATTAGACTTGTCGCACTATTCCGTGAAAATAAAACACATTTATCGATCAAGTTCGAGAGGTAACGGTTGTGATGTGTATTCGGGATATCCAATGTTTTAATATTTGCCAGGATATTGGATATTTATAGAATTCGTTCAATTCATCACATACAATTTTTAGTTAAATATTCACCATTCATTTTACACGTCATCATTAACATAAGAACCGGTTACAATGCATTGTTACATTAAGAATCAATCAACTGGCAAATCAAAACAAATCATAAATAGACATAAGGATTACAGATATCACTGAGTACCTTTTATTTCTTTTCATGTAGATTTGTTCGTTTCTCTAATTCTCCAATCATTCTTTTCAAACTCCAATTCAAGATAATGATAACAACGACACAGGAAGTTCGTACAAAGGAAAGAATTATATCATGAATTATCATTAAGTAACGTTCTAGCAGGAGGCGGCAGTGGAAAATGCTATTGCGGCATTAGCACGGACAGTCTGCAAAAACCATGCAGACCACCAGTCAGGTTAGTCATCCAGTTCTATTGTCACGTCCCTTTTACATTTAATCGCACAGATGTATTTCTTTTATATAAAACAGCTCGAACGATGTTTACAGGAAACAGTCTTTCTTACAACGACGTCACCTGCCCTATTTGTTTCAATCACTGCAAGAGAGACGGATAATCCACCCATGTCAGGCGAAGAAGCAGACATGTCTTCATGACCTTGTTCCCTTGCCAACAAGGACAAAAACTCTGAAATCGACACTCAGCAATTGCAAAAACGTTCGGTCTCAAAGAGGAGTGTTTTTTAAGAACTGGAAGTTCGTTCACAGTCTTTTTATTCCTCCTAGAAAACGGCATTTACGTTAAGTCCCTTGTCGATAATTTTACTGCCAATGATAAAGCACTTCCTCCTTCGCAATGACAGCGTCTGAAGTTCATTTCCCAGCCACCGTCAGATATCTCTTCTAGATTGACTCTGTCATTCAACATAATGCATAACACTGCCCGTTTCGAGATAAAAAATAGTGTCTCTAATTTAGATTCTGACATCCTTCTGCCCTTTAGTCCTTCACCTGTGCATTAGGAACCATCAAAAACCTAACACACATGCATCTAAAATGCATTTCCAAAGACGAAGATCTGGAGTACAGGTCGCCTAGGTACTCCAAGGGCTGAGGTTGGTTACGGCAACGAGGCAACTCAACGCAGGCCAACCATGGACACGCACAGCCAACAAGCCCAAGACTCACAAGAAAATCAATCAAGAAAAACAAGAGTGGCTTGGACAAGAGAAGAAATGGAGGAAGTAGTTTGGTGTCACATGTATTGTAAAACATTTTATAATTCATGTGGCACTTGCTAAAAACAATATGGATCCCGGAATTAGCTGCTGTCCTATGTACCTTAGGGACAAGGTCTGTCTCGGGTACATGGAAGTACATACCCCATAAAGTGGTGAATAGATGAGATATAATAATAATAATAATAATAATTTCGTTACAACCCGAAGAACGGAAACCGCTGTTACAGGAACTCGAAATTTGCGTACGATCTCAAGCTAGTTCCGTTTACCAGCCGCCCTCACAAATTAGACAACCTCGTTTCTTTCTTAATACCGAAAATTTCCATGAGAACTCCCAACTGAAACTCAACATTGAGATAAGAAGCATGAAGGCCTATAGGAGAAATGAAAAATGCACACAACATTTTAGACGGAATACCTGAAGGAAAAAACACTCCTAGTGGTAGATCGTAGGAAAATATTAAAATTTATCTTAAAACCAGGTTTTTCATGGGACTGGTTTCTTCTGTGTACGACCCGCCTTAAATTTAAAGAAAGGCATCTCCACAGCTAAATTAAACATTTCGCATTTTAATAAGGTTATAAACTCATTCGACTCAGGTTAACTTAGATATTCTACATTTACCCCTGCTTCTTTATGTAATTATAAAATAAACCTTGAAATTAGATTGCAGGTTCTTAATTTATAGTTTCCACCCAATCTCTATAATAGTTCGACCTCCCGTTCTGGTCCACAAATTCTATTCTGCTCCATCTCTCATACTCATTCCACCCTGGAAACATAAAATAAGGAATAACTAAACAGGCAAGGAAAGAATGCAACGAAAACACGACGTTGCTAATTATTTATTTAAACACATCGCCTTGCCAATCAATGTTTTAGAACCTTACGAAAAGTGGATATGAAATATTCAACAGGAATAATCGAATACACGCAAATCGATACAATGAACTCAGTATCAGACGGAGATGATTGAAACAGATCATTCATAATTTTAGACACTAGTAAGTTCTCCGACAAGAATGACGGTAAAATATAAAGTAGCTTACACATACCACAATAAATATTATCCTATAATGCCAGGAATCCCTTAATAGCATTACCATGGCAACGGTTATAACACAGATTATAAATATCCAATAAGACTCAAAACCCCCTGAAAGCAAATGATCTCCAACACTCGCTTATTACGAAGAGAGATGGTATAATACCTCGCTTTTGTTCACAACGCGATTATTTCGCCAGCACTGAACTCCTGGCTCTAAAAAGAATGAACACAACTATAATTAGCAGCTATTTTAGAATAAAGCAGGGACAGGCGTACGTTCATTTCGTACTGTCGACATACGAGGTGCGATCGGAAAGTTTCAAGACTGTGTCAATAGCGGGCGAACCGGATGTAGTACGAGCTTCTGTCGCTAGGGGGTGCGACCTACATTCATAGTGAATCAGTGTGCCAGCCGGCATCATCGAATTAGCATTTGTTTCTTAGTTACGGGCGTTTTGGTAGTGCATTACACCGACCCTCCTGCGATTTCGGAAGGGCGTGTGCATCAAAATTTGCCAAAGACTCGCCAAAACGGCTACGGAAACCTATGAAATGCTAAAGCAAGCATTTAGGGAGTCCGCAATGGGTCGTGCACAAACTTTTGTGTGGCATTCACGTTTTAAAAATGGCCGAACCTCTGTCGATGATGACGAGCGTTCTGGACGACCATCTTCGAGCACAACGCCCGAAAATGTTACGAAGATTCGGCAGGCCATTCACAAAGATCGACGTCGTACCATCATCGACTTGTGCGACATTGTTGGGATAGGCTATGGGACCTGTCAGCTGATTCTAAAGGAAGAACTCCACATGCGACGCATCATGACAACGCGCCAGTGCAAACCGCCCTCGAAGTTCGGCAGTTTTTGGCCTCAAACACCATGGCCGTCATCCCGCACCCTCCTTATTCGCCGTGTGACTTCCTCCTCTTCCCAAAGATGAAAATTCAGCTAAAGGGAAGGAGATTTGAGACGATAGAAGAGATTCAGGCAGAATCGCAGATGGTGCTTGACAGGCTGACAAAGAAAGATTTCCAGGGATGCTTCCAGGCTTGGCAGCGGCGCTGGGATCGTTGTGTTCACTCCCAGGGAACTACTTCGAGGGTGATGGATGAATTTAACACCTGAGATAAGTGTATGGGTTTTTATAGGCGCAGTCTAGAAACTTTCCGATCGCACCTCGTATCAATATAAACCACATAATAGAAACATAAAAATTCGAACGATTTCTGGTTTTGTGACGATGTAATGGTCTTCTGGGTTGCTGGGCAGTGTGATAATGTTTCGGAGGAACATACTGCCTCTATCATCATGGCTGAAGATGGTGACAGTACGTTAGTCCGAGATGTTACCACACTGACAAAATTCAACACGGTATACCAACCGAAAAGACCACTTAATACGCCGTCTAGAAATTGTCATAGTAATTCTGACAGATACACATTCAAAAAGAACGCATTTGGTAAGTAAATTATTAAACTGGAGTACCTCTCCTCACTCTTGGTTTCCTGAGTAGTCAATAGGTTTAAACGGCTGCCTATAACACCTAAAAGTAAACTAAAGTTTGTCCCGCTATGCGCCATGTAGGCGCTTGGGGTGAGAGGAGGTATAGTTTCTCTCTTCCTTGACCTCGACACTAGATGGGGGTGAGTGGTCAGCATCACGCCCCGGCCGGCTTTACCCCCGGGAAAGGACCCCGGTATCCATTGTAGAGGAGGCTGGGTGGACCCCAGAGCCGGTCTGGACGCAGAGGCTAGAGGAGAAATCCTCTGCCCCCGTCGGGGATCTAACCCCGGCCGTCTAGCCCGTACCTAGTCACTGTACTGACTGCATCCTTACAAAATTCGATATTTTCACAGCGGTCCACATTCTTTAGGCCTACGTCTTCTATGTGTTGCACTTTATGAAAAATATCGATCGTGTAGGAGACTGTATAACCGGCGGGAACGTTGGGATACTTTCTCTCTTCGGAACGGTGCAAACTCCAGAAGACATGCACTGAACGTACCCTTGTAATTGGGTGTCCGAGTTCAGAAGTTCTTGTACTATTATTCTTAATTGAATTATTATTATTATTATTATCATCATCAGCTTTGTAATGCAGACCTTGTTAACCACAATGTGAAAGCCCAGTTTCCTACTGGCACTGTGTAAATTTTATAGAAGCCGAAGTCTGAATATCATCTTAGTTAGGAGTTGAATCTTAAAGTGGCATTCTTCGTTCATACAGCGACGAAAGGAGAGTGGAGATTCAACACAGTTTCTAGCATCATCAATCATGAGCACGATAAAGGGGTGTTGGAGGTCAAAATGGCGCTTCTCCTCTTGTTGTGGCTGGCGATAACACGCCAGACGCTTCTGAAACCCCATCTGCCATCTGTTCGAACTCGCCTCTCGGTTCAGTGACTGCAGCGAGGAAAACCTTTTGTATTTTTCTTCGAGTCTGATTAATCGAACAAGTGGCATTCCAATCGATTAAGTTGTGACTCGCTGTCCTTGAAACAAAAGTAGCAGCTCTGATATATTAAATGCGATTTCAATAATTCTATCGATAAATAAAGCATATCACATCAATGTGATATCAATAAGCTGCATTAATACCAAATAACTCGACGGAGCACAGCCCTTCTTGTGAAGACACGGCTTGAAAATAAATCGAGAAGTTGCCCATGTTTTATGGAACCCAAAGATTATTTATTCTTTGATAATTCAGTTACACTGCAGCAGGGATCTGAGACTACGCACAAAAACCAAAAAAGATTATGGCCATTAGAATTTGGCAGATATTTTTAAGTTGCGCTTGCTTTGGACCTAGTAGGGAAGACGCGACAGAAAACTGAGTAATTTATAAGCTCCATCTAACGAGGAGGATAATGATCTGCACTCATTACAAAAAATTATTCAAATTAAGAAGAACGAAAAGGGCTGAGAATGCAATGCTCGCAAAAGATGATAAAAAATATATGCACGCAAAATTTTAGGTAGGAAAGATGAGAGGAATGAAATACTTGTAAAACCTAGGCGTTGATATGAAAATAATACTGACATGAGTCCGGAATGGACTGAACTCAATTTATCCGACATACGGCGGGCATCAAAAGCGCTCCGGGCCAATGAAACGTGAAGTATTTCGACTTGCTTCTTCCACAACGTTATTAATTCAACACAAACTCGCCACTTTGAAGAAAACACAATACAAACTGCTTTCAGGTACTCTCAGCTAATTACGGTGTCTGGATACAGAACAGACTTTCAAACTCTCGTTTTGGAGTGACAACATTTTTCGGGCTTCATGTTGAGTAAGTTCGTCAACACGGTTGTGAACGTACATAGTCTACATCCCAGGTCAGATTTTCATTCGGGAATACAAAGGAAACTACAGCAAAACTTCACAGCTATGCGAGATCCGCTAAACTTTCATCGGGGGAAGTTTTGAGTTTGATTCCTGAAAGATGACGTTACTATGGCATGAACTTCGTTTTCACGCATATTTACTGTAGTTACGGGATCATATTTCGTTTGTATACGCTCCAACTTTACAGATAGATATGGAGATGAACATAACTGTCTTCTGGGATGTTGTACCGTGCAGTGTGGCAGAAATTTATCGACGTTTCAGAGGTTCTTACTGCACTGATAATGAATACAATAACCTCCCACGCTCCCATGGCCCAACACCCCATCTGCCTCTATCTTCAGGGCGATAATCGACCTGTTGATGGAATCAGTAAAGATCTCTGAATTGCTGGTAAACTTCTGCCAGACTACACGGTGCTATAACTCAGAACACGGTCATCTTCAAAATGTTCATTCGTTCAGTTCGGATGAATGGCAAAAGACTGATTACCACTCTTTTCCATGTACCTGTCTTACACAAACTTCTGGCATTCCAAACTCCAAAACTCATGGTCAGAGTCCACTTTATAGGCAGTTTCAAAATCTGTTCAAGCCTGAGGCCCTATGTACCATGCTACTATGTTCTTAAGTTAATGAACTGTTATCCACCGGCCTCAATCTTAAAGATTGCTGACCATCAATTCTAAAATGGCAAATGCAACTTTTGCCGTAATGTTTGTTTCTATTCGTTAACTTTAACTTCAACTACTGAAAGCGGAACATACTACCACTTTAATACGAAAACATTCCCTGTTTTCTTATTGTCGTAATGTTGGAATTTATAGTCCCGAAGAGGTGTTACGCCTGTAAATTATAGTAGTCTTCATAACTCCCAGTGGGCAAGTGTACGGGTCTAATGCCTGTGTCCTTAAAGCCCGTTTCGCCCATAAGTTCTGATGCTGATCCTCAAATAATCGCTTTCTCACTATGAAGTCTGTTGGGGCGATTTCAGTTTGTTTTGCCTGGCCATGAAACACGGTTTCTATTTTCAGGGTAAAACATGAATTACAAGTTTCGTGTCTGAAAAGAAAGTGCGCAGGAAAGTTTTGGGCCTACGCAAAGTAATATAAGTGATAAAATTAGAGTACTACACAATGAGGAATTTCGTGATTTGTGCATGTCACCTAGTATTGACAAGACAATGAAACATACGAGGCTACATGGACTGTGGAATGAAATGCTAGAAACGAGACACGACATTTTTGGGTTTATCGCTGTTAGTACTGAACACCCTCGTCGTTCGCGGGGATTAAATTCTTGAAGTTCAAAACCTTGTGGTGTCAGGAAAACCAAAGACACACAAAACGTGACACTTAACAATTATAATTTACGGTTAATGAACATGAACAAAAGACTTTTTGTGTTCACAGTCGAAGTAGTATGCATAGTATAGTTCGCGACTGTAATCTTGCAAGCGTCAAGATTACAGTCGCGAATAGTATCTACAACTGATTGTAGCTAGTGAGACAGACGGGAAGATGAGGGCAGTTACGTGTTACTCCGCGCGCCTGCGCAAGGGAGACCGCAGGAGAAATGTATATATATATATATATTTTCGGTATTCCCTTGGGGAAATTTCCGGCGAGATACGCGACAGACCGCTTGGGATTCGATCCAAAATAGATGTTTGAAATAGAAGTCTAGACTGTTACATACCGCTATATTAATCTGCGCAGGGTTAAGATCAAGGAATGCTCACATAATTATTATCACTGTAAATAAAAACTGCCTATTACATTATCATAATTATGAATTTCCCTATATTAGACTCACACTGCTTCTTTATTCAAATGGTTTCATTACATCGTAACAAGAAAAGTCTTTAGGGAAAATAACCCATTAGGGTATAATCGAATTTCGAGGTGTACAACGCATGCCTTGTATAATATTATACGAACCCGGTGACGTGTATGATACACGGAATGAGGAGAATAAACGATCGGTGGATCAATTGATCGACGTGGCAATCCAATTTCCGGATATTTTACTTGAGCAAAGAATACGTCAGCTGATTGAAAACGCATATGGATCGATCAGAGCAGTGCACGAGCTGATACAGGACTGACAAGCGAACGTATGCGACAGTGGAAGACAAGTGACTGTTCTATCAAATGTTCCCCGATATTGCTGTATCCAGTATCGAACAGATTGGACTTCTACTGTACGTTTTTGCCAGAAACTATTTAGTACTGAGATATGGAACTGACGTAGCGAACAAAGAAAGAATACAAAAGTCA
Organism: Zootermopsis nevadensis; assembly: GCF_977971745.1. Lineage (NCBI taxonomy): Eukaryota > Metazoa > Arthropoda > Insecta > Blattodea > Termopsidae > Zootermopsis > Zootermopsis nevadensis. The sequence continues at coordinate 16,604,374 of NW_028259192.1, read as the reverse complement.
CCAATATGTCAGTTTGTATGTAAATGACTGAAGCCGCTTGCATATATGAAATACATACTTACGTTTTCTGTCGAATATATCGAAACATATTCACATATCGATACTACTACCGGACCTTAAAGTAAACGAGTGAAGTTGTGTGAAATCTGTTACAGTGAACTGTTTAATGTAGGCCCCAGCCGAAAACTAATTGTAAGCCTACAGGTACTACGGAATATTTTATTTCGCAAATCACCAGGATCGTTGGCTAAAGGGGATGGGCATTAAACATAAAAGTAATTTAGGTTAGCCGTAATTAGAAGCCGGTTCCTCTCAAACACAAATTAAATAATTTTCGCTGCATTAACCTGTTAGATGTCTTGGCAGCACGACGATTTGGAAAACGATGAACTTCAACTAACTGTAATACTATAAACGACGTTTCGAAATCTCTCTCTTCCACGTGGTTAGATTTTCCTTTGTGTCTATCGATTAATCGTTTAGTTTCGAACTAATTACTTACTAAACCCTCTCCTCATTCCTACCAGAATTAAATTCACCTTTATCTAAAGTTTAACCCTCTACAACCGACGCTCACCTAAACAGTATTTAGAAATTCAGCCCGTACCTCAGAGAAAACACAACGCGTCTCCATTACAAAGGTCGACTTATTAAAGCTGTTTAATAAAATAATTGCCGTCTACACTGAGAATCATACGAGACCCACGAGTACAAAAGCAAAGTTACTAACTGCTAAACCACGTGGTGTACATAGTTACCACTGGGATTCGAAGGGTTAAAATATCTCGACTACACCGCTGCACTGGTTTAAAACGCTACTCCTCAGTTACTGTTGTACTAATGTTTCTCTTACTGCAAATTTATTCTCCGACGTCATCTCGTCGTCTTTTAGGTTGGTAGCAAAATGGATCCAGTCCAGTGCAAAATCTCCTCGAGGCCTCTCCACACACATTGCACTGCCAACTTGGCTTCAAGCTCAGAACCCCCCCCCCCCCCAACTTCTTTTAGCCTCTTCTACGGAACGAGTGGAAGAGAGCTCAATAGTTGATGGCTCTGGTATCCATAGCAACATTCCTTGACGGCCATATTGTCGCCACCTCTTGCCTTGCAGCTATGCAACTCGCAAAACACAAATTGTATAAAGTTCTTAAAAGAACTTAAAATACTTCATAACTTACTTACATGACGTTTTGCTTCATTAAGCTCAACTGTTCGCTTTGAAACAGTCGTTCAATCTCCGAAGCTTCACGTTTTCAATTTTGTAAACGATATATCGGAGAGTTTCAACGATTATAGTGGACGGTCCCGGTCGAGTGGTTCGTTAGTGCATGTGAGTAAATAACCATCCACCAAGAGAAGGGAATGGAACCAACTTCCAAAACATCAAGTGTAAAAAACGTATCTCAGGTAATGGTCAATGTCCAAAATGATACCCAAACATTCATGACATTCCTGTACTCCTCGTTCGTCAGAAAATTAGTATCTTAAATCGTGACGGTATAACGTGTTGTACGTGGTTATCAACATTTCGTAGGATCATATCGGCTCCAGTTTCAGGGTTAATTGGAGGCGCTAAGTTTCTCGGAACGACTACAAGGCGACACAACCCAGATGACCATGGTTTAAATCTTCCCCGCTGTAAGTGTACGTTCCCCTTACTCACAGTCCATTCTCGAAAGCCACTAATTCTACTGGAAGATAAGATAATACTGTGTATGATCTGAGGTTTTCACAGCGGTGAGTATGAAGATTTCTGTCTTCTGGGTTGTTGCGCTGTGTAGTCTGGTCGATGTTTACCAACGCTTCAGAGGTCATACTGCCTCCGTCATCAGGGCGGTGAGTATGAAGATTTCTGTCTTCTGGGTTGTTGCGCTGTGTAGTCTGGTCGATGTTTACCAACGCTTCAGAGGTCATACTGCCTCCATCATCAGGGCGGTGAGTATGAAGATTTCTGTCTTCTGGGTCGTTGCGCTGTGTAGTCTGGTAGATGTTTACCAACGATGAATCGCCCTGATGACGGAGGCAGTATGACCTCCGAAACGTTGGTAAACACCGACCAGACTACACAGCGCAACAACCCAGAAGACAGAAATCTTCATAAGATAATACTATTTTCCAAATGAAATTAAATATTTCAAAATGTTGTGAGAACAACCCTTGAAACATAGAATTTAGTGACAAAGAACATCTCCAACAAGATATCCTAATGTAATGTGCCCCCTGGTTGAACACAAGTTCAGCTGCCTTGTCATTTTCAGCAAACAATACACATACAGAATATTAGTTTACCCAGAAATCTATTGTAATAGAACTGAGTAGCAGTCAGGTCTACTGTACCGAGGTCGTGAATAGAAGCCACTACTACTCGATTAACCGCAGGGATCAGTGAGGCTTTAAATAATTTAAGCTAACAGAATAGCTCAATTCATCAAAGGGCCGATTTGGTAATGTGTCTGCTTGTAATCCGAAGTTCTCAGCGTCGAAAACTCACAGGGGTGAACCATCATAATTAAAAAAAAACAGTAGTATACTTTAAAACACGTAGATTAACAATAAAGTGCTTTCGACAATCGTGCAGTGGTCTGAAGGAATTTTCAGCAACTTTCCAAATGTGTTTTATTCATTCATCGAAGTTTTAGCAGTAACTTTTCTTTCGGGCCCATAACATTTTATTCCATACTCTAAGGTAATGAAAGGAAAGTTACCATACTTGGTTATATTATAACAACGGGCAAAGACTGCATCGTGCAGACCAATTAGGCCTGTATGACAGACGTTCGGATAATTGGCCCACGCACAACGTAATTAATAACTGTTTCCACATATGTAGGTGGTATCTTAAAATTAATCAACAAATTAAAATATAAAAATGACAACGTTTGCAATTCCACTTTCGTAACCACTATTCCGTTGGTGTAACATATTTGTTCATATTATCACACGATTTCGAATCCAGATGTTGTATACGTAGGCCTAGTTACAGTTGAATTATTTGGGAACATGATCTCGAATGGATACAGCGTATTTTATAGAAGGTGGTAGTGGCCTATTTTAAAGCACTATCTTAAAATTTGCTTAAAGGCACTGGAAAACCGTTAAAACTGTGTAAATATGGCTGTTACATGGCCGAAGTTGAACTTCAGTTTTGCTTGTTTTTATTTAAATAAATAATTTTAGAAAATAATCAAAATAATTTTGAATACTCTACATTTATTAAATGATAGGTGACACTTTTTTATGGATAGTCATCTTAAATCGTATGTATAACACCTCGGTGTTATATTTAACGTTGAATTATCGTGCCAAGGTATTTCACACACAAGTCAGTTAACGTTCTTCATCATAACACAACGTTTTAAAGACATAAGGGAGCTGATTATACGATAAAAGCTCGTTATGAAAAGCAGGATGCCTCGAGACAACTCCGATAAGTTACATCAGTAGGGGAACTTCTTATCAGAAAGTTTGTAGAGAAGTGTACGCGAGGCTGTCATAGAAACCGATCGATTGAGCAACAGAAGTGCATCAAACAGCAGACTATCGAGTTCCGCATCTTTCGGCTTCGTTTTAGATTTAAGTGCCAGAGCAGTATTCACCCACCCAGTTGGCTTCACTGACAGACATTTGTCTCAAACGAAATAAGCACTGAACTACTGTTTCTAATACAATCCAAACATAACTCACAATATACATATATTTATTTTACAGTCTATACACAAACTTATTTAAAATAATGTTGTTAAAATATTATAACATTTACAGTATAAAGTATATTATGTTATATTTATGGCGCTCCTTTATCGTAGTACGACATTATATTATTCAGCGCTTTTATTTTTGTTTTTGGACGACATGTTTCGATGTTTTATGACATCATCTTCAGGTTTACAGTTTATCGTCTCCTGCTATCAGACGTAGGATACGTCACAAATACAACTTGATAATGAACGTTTAAATACAGACACCAGATCATTATGAAGACGGAAAATTCTACAAACATACTAAAAGATCAATAAATGCAATGCATCAAAATGTATAATAGTTTTTAAAATAATATAGATTGATAAACCTGAAGATGATGTCATAAAACATCGAAACATGTCGTCCAAAAACAAAAATAAAAGCGCTGAATAATGTAATGTCGTACTACGATAAAGGAGCGCCATAAATATAACATAATATACTTTATACTGTAAATGTTATAATATTTTAACAACATTATTTTAAATAAGTTTGTGTATAGACTGTAAAATAAATATATGTATATGATTCAACACAAACATGACGCACTTAAGATACAAAATAACTCAGAATGTGACTAATAATATTTAACCATTTACAGAGCTGTTGTGACTCTGTGCACCGCCTTTTTTAAAGTTCATAACTTGTCGTTATTTAGCTTATAGGATCTCTTTATGATTTCACTGATTCTTGGTTTTGTTACAATTCTGTTTTTGCAATAATATAAACTTTGAATCGACTCGGCTTAGAAACAGTGTATCCTGCCTGTGTTTAGTCGTCTTTCTCAGCTTTTCTAGGTAAATATCTCAAACTAGGCCACAAACGCTTCCTTATACATCCTTTAGATTAAATTAATCATTATATTATTTGATGTTATATAATTAGCCATGGTAATTATTTGGTGAAGATAATATTTATCATGAATATTGAGGAGATAATTTGTGGAAATAAATTAAAACCTAAAATGTAACAGGCAAAATGTGCCTCATAAAGGAATACTATTAATTTCAAATGGGTTGGGGTCTTTTACATGCGCTTATTATGAAATCAAATGAACAACAAAATACGAAAAGAATGGCTTCATGTAGAAAGAAAAGTTGAATTTTCTTTAAATTTATGTTACAAAATTACAGATTTGTCTTCGATGATTCAACAGCTATAACAACATCACATTAGCTAAAAGTAAATTGTAACCGCGCATTATGCCTGACACAGTTTTTGTATAAATTAGGTAGCCTATGTGCAATGTAGGGCCACACTGTGTTTCAGAAACTTGCTAATTGTGATGTCAAATGACGTGATTGAGCGACAAATATTTTTATTATCCTATCATCGACATTGCCGATCCGTTCAGACTATTGCCACTAATTACAGTACTTTCTTACAGAGTCCATACAGAGATTTAAAAAATACGAAGAGACTAAAGCACTGTTAATTCGAACGATTCTCTAAATAAATGTGGCGACATTCATCCATTACAGTAACATTATTTATTCATTGAGTAAAATATTACTTACACGACGTTTCGGGAGTTCGCTTTTCAGATGACTGGTTGTGATTAGACCGGTAGTTTCTCTACATCCCAATGGTCGGGATACAACACAGGACCCTTTGATTACCAAATAATACACTAACCAGGCCGGTTGGTCATTTGTCTAGTAGAACAGAAATAAGCTGCCTATATAACGTAAACAAATTATACGAAAACCTAAGTAGAATCAAATCCCAAAACGTCGTGTATGTCATATGTATCTCAGAAAAACGGACAATTCCGAAGATAATATTCTTATACGGTGAGTTACTTCCTTGTTGCAAACAAATATTCAAGCTGATGCTTTGAAATAATGTCTTAAACGGACGCAGGATAATGGCTTACTAGATGTACACTTTTTGTAAAATCAGACGGCGCTGGAAAACCAGTTATGTGGTGAAATTCCTGCAAGGCTGTGAATTTGGGGCATCGAAAAAAGCGATACGCTTGAAACAGATACCGCTTGTTTTACATAATTCGCCTGTCTGAATAAAATAAAAACTTGAAGAGAGATTGTTACATCACTTCTATTCTTCTCAACGAATTCCCCATTGGTATTCATGAAATTTTACCACCTGGACAGCAATGCCCCTGCATACGAAGACAAGTTTATGTGTCTCCTTGGAGAATTCCAACTGAGATAAAGGGAATTTTCTTCTACATGTTCTTTCAACTCTATTTCATGCATCTTGGAAGGGTGGTATGGTATTCCAGTTCACCAGTCAACGGTTAACCACTGTAAAAGGCAGCTCACTGACTAATTTTGATAAGACAATCATAAGTTAACGTTTTCAGTTTTTGCAATTCCTAATACATGAGTTTATAATATACCTTACAGCATCCATGATACAATTATTAAATTCAACAATTCAATACATCACAAGAGATAAACAGGCAACAGATTTTACCATAACCTATCACGTTAACTAATACGACACATTCTTCAAGTTTAATTTACAGTAATTAAATATAAAAAATAAAACAAAAATTACAGTATCGTCCATATGAAGTACGTAGTAAGCATCTCTGAAACGTCGGTAAATTTCTATCAGACTACATGGCGTAAAAACCGAGAAGCCAGCAGTGTTAAAAGTAACTCATCTGTGATAACTTGTTACGCGGCCGAGAATCGAACCCAATATATCCCGAATACAAGTCTGGAGCGTTACGGCTATAAAAGCCTCACGCGATTGAGAGAAAAACTGCTATAAGGGAAAAAGAAAAACTTATGGCATGAAGAATAAAAGCTCTCAGTTCTCAGAGTACACATTTTAGTTGCACGTTGGTGGGAGTGGAATTTCATGTATTGCATAAGAAGTAATTCGTGTTATTTATACACAATAATGAAGCTGAGAAGCGACGAAAAGGTGAGCTGGGATGCAGTGGAGTGGATTGGAAATCTCAACACAACCGAATGCAACATCATAGATAGCAGGTCTCGTATCGATTCAAAAATTAGATTCCAGCGTCCTCCAGAAGACTACCTCGAGAGTTCCTGGTTCAAAAATTTACTCGTATTCATAACATCCAAGAAAATAAATCACAGTGAAGGAAATACGATATACGGCAAATCAAACTTCATGAACTGCTACTCTCAGGCTTTCCTGGTGTATAATGAGCCCTCTACGTATTACTTCACGAAACATGTCATGTGCATGCTACTCAAGGAAAACATCCTTTACAAACCTCTTTACAACTGCAATTAATCAGACCTTCTAGAGAAAAATGCTCGTTGAAATTCAGCAAGGAGAGTTTTCTTTCGTATCTTCACCCGTTCTCCCTTTCCCCTCTTTCTTTATCCACTTATCTCTTCCAGGAGAGCTTCTGAAGCTGCCTAATGGAAGCAGCAGTTATAAAATAGGCATTTTGATATCTATCGTCATGTTCATAACTCTGTCAGTCATTCACAAAACAGTCATAAAAAGCAGTATCCTGTAACACAGAAACAGCTTACTGATTTTAGACTTTGTTGTTTCGTGACATTAAACACTAGAAACAAGAAACGAAAGAGAATTTTTGGCAATGCAGCCGCCTAGTGTGTCAAACAAGGTCCATTCACCACTTCGCACTCCTAAGGGTCATTTTCAATCTTTGACAAACCCAAGTAAGAACATGTGGGTTTCACAAAATCAAAAATGTCTCTGGCTCTTCGTTTCAAATGGCCAATGTCATGGATTTTCACACCTGATATCACTTTTCTACGTCCAATAGGTAGGAGGCTAGAGGAGTAAGGCCCGTAGATCGAGGTGGCCAACTTTTCTTAACAAAGCTTCATAACGTTGCGAAATGTCTGTGTGCATAAACCTAGCGACATTATGGGGAACACTACCCGCCAACATTGAAAATATTCATTAAACCAAAGCCTTCAAAAATAAATGATTATACAATAAAATTATATAATTATGGTACTTTACTAATTTGTAATCTTTCGAGAGTAGGAAAATAAATATATTTTTATATTGTCGTTGAGACGTCTGTGAAGTTACATCTTAGCGTGTAAACAGTAAGGACATGTCAGAACATACATCTGAATAATTTTAGTATTCGTTGTGTAATCTACTCGTTTACCAGAAAACATGCTATCAAAACCATTTCTTGTCTCCTTTATTGACGTAAAAATACAACTAAAAATACGTCAATATGATAGCAAATTTCCCTTCTTTTTTGTCATCACGACTGTATGGATCCGTACAAATGTGGCCACACAAAACAAGAGTGAATATGGAGCAGCGATTGAATGATTCTGACAGGGAAAACCGAATAATTCTGAGAAAAGCCTGCCTCAGTGCCACAAATCCCACATAAACTGAACGAGCCCGAGTCACCACCGTTAGAATCCGGCGACTAACCACCTGAGCTCTGGGACGGCCAACAAAGTCCCTTAATATAAATGACAATAGTGGGCGTTCCACTATTAAAGCTCGACGTGATACTTTATGGTCAACGCTATCAACAGACGCTCCACAGCAGCAACAACAAAATAAAAGAACACGTAACTGATTCACCTGGAAATCCACTAAGAAGTAACCGGACAAGGAATCACAAAAGTCTTTTACGAGATTCTTTATACTGCTTTAGTTGTTAACTGAAGCTAGAGACAGGTCTGATAGTAATTTGAAATATCTTGCTGTGAGAAGAAGGGGGATAATTTAAGAATATTATTGCAGTAAAATATCTCTTCTGATTTTTCAACATTATTTTCTTTTCATGTGATTAAAATATAAAAGAACATTGAAATAAAATAAAATTTTATGTAAGATTTGAAGTTTTAACGGCGGTGAGTATGAAGATTTCTGTCGTCTGGGTTGTTGCGCCATGTAATCTGGTAGAAGTTTACCGACGTTTCAGAGGTCCATGCTGTCTCCATCATCAGGGCGGTAAGACACTCGTGGACCTCTGAAACGTCGATAAACTTCTACCAGATTACACAGCGCAACAACCTAGAAGACAGCTATTTTCAAAAAATGTTTCGTGTAAAGCTACTCTCGAAATTGTGATGCAAGAAAGTATTATTATTTGTTCGAACAGAGATCGAATTACAAATTGGAAATAAAACAAACCTATTAAGTGCACTGTTATATTTAACATTCCTCAGTTACTTCCCCTGTCACCTTTCCCAGAAAAACCTTCGGTTGTTTATCATCATCGCTGTTATAATCATCGGACTTACTTCATGGAAAGCGAATCGTATTTCTTCCAATCAAAGTGCGTCGTTGATTATGCTGTTGAAATGAACTCATCGTTTACGTTGTTTAATTAAAATCACAACGTTCCGGTATTTCGTTTTAATTCTGTCTTCACGTCATAGATGTTGGACCTAATATCAAGATTGAAGGAATACTTAAAATATATGTAAATTTACTTTCAGTAGAATTAATGTGTTCACTCGGGCAGTATCCCAACTCACAGCAAAACTATTCCACAAAATTCTGCTTAAGTTTTATGGACCCTGTACAGATAACATTCCTCCCTTCTCCGTACACCACCTTGTTTTGGCCAAGGACCATTCCTACAAGTGAATATTTTCGCCAAAGAGGACTGAGACAAATGACTCGTTCATTTCTCCGGTAAAGTTTGGCAGAACATTCACGCCTAAGTTCACATCACAGAAAATCCGTCTAGAAAGCCCACTGTAGTAAGCACCTACTACGTAACACCATGAGACTGGGGTTGAGTAATGGCACAGGCCAAATGCAAACAGGAGAGTTGACTTAATGAAAGCGATCCAGCTATTGTTGGGATCTGTGAGACGGAGTTCTTATCGCCTAAGTATACTACGTCACTGAAATGCATGTCTTTATATGTAAGCCAATGTGTTAAGGCGCCGCATCTGAGGGACAATGAAAGAGGCTTTAGAGGGGTGTTTCATGATTATGTGTATCGAATATCGATAGTTTTGAGACATTTGGCACTTTTCCAAGTTTACTTTTCAAGAGGAAGGTATAAAAAGTAATCATGATGTACTCAATCGTCCGCCTTACAACCACAGCAATTAGGTGAAATATCCCAGTACTTAAATATTTATTTTGTCGATGTTGGTCTTCTGGATATAGACGCTGTTTATTTTTAGGTAAATACCAGCGGTTGAGAGGAAAATACTGCCTTCATCTTCACGACTATAACAATAAAAAGTTTCCTCGACTTGCAAAATACCACTAAATATATTTTCATTTTATAATTTTCGGTGTTATTTGAATATAGTTGCATGGTCTTCGATAACTTCAGTAAGTCTGCTTAATGTACTCCTTCTAGTAACATATTTATATTGCCATAATAAGACCAGAAGAACCATTAACTTTATAAAATGTGTAATATGTGACATCATAAAAATATTTCGACCAACTTGTAGGTGTAACCTACCTTCTGAAAGATTAAAAGCTACTTAATCTGTCGCTTGCCTTAGATGCTAACCTTGCTGGAGAATTTGGGTACTCTATGGACGTCTGCATTTCGTACAAAAGTCTCTAACAAGGACTGCAGGTGCAGCATTGATCGAAACTCTGCGTGGGAGACAAACGAGTGAAATATTCAGCAGACAAAAAGCCTCTGAACGGGTGACGTGAGGCACATCACCATGGCGTCGGCACCGATGATAATAGGTCTGAACTCCGTCCTGGGACTTGTGAAATTTGAAACGACAGTATAATGGCATTTATGTTCTGAGACATGCTGTCAATGCCACTGGCTTCATTATAACATGGTAATAAAAATTTGACAACTTTCACAAGTCTACTGGGAAATTAATGTAGGTCCACACTACTGAAACGGCGATATATGACATGTGACTGAATAAAAATTGTAAAGTTTACCTATGAAAACGCCACTAACCCTCCAGATTATATTTATATATTTACCATAGAGTTCCGTTTGGTTTCGTAGATACTGACCGATATTTCAGAGTAACTTTCTACCTCTATCATAAGGGTAAATAAACTCCTCTGATACGTCGATCAATAGGTACCAGAATACACGATGCTAGATACTAAAATATTATTTAAACTATTTATCAAATTTAACGATATATAAATCTGGGTTACGTCATCCAAATAGGACTGGCCCTAGTGAGAACTGACTTGTGTTTCAAAGTGGCTCTGAGTCGTGTCGACTTTTGCATTCTACTACTAGAGGTTTTATTAAATAAATCAATTTTCTCTTGATAAAACATTAAATAATAAAAACTTACGTTTATATCACATCGTGTTAATCTAAAAGCTGTTTCTCATACTGCTATTCATTATATATCCATACCTTAGTTTTATTTTCAGAGCAGAAATCAAATATAATAAAACGGTTATCTAACACTTCTCAAAGTTTTTGTGCTGAAAATTTAGAATGAGGTTGGCATTGGATTGATACAACTTTCTTCAAAACTTCCTTTATGAGTATGAATGCGTGCATCAGATAAGTGCCAGTGTAAAGACTGAAAATATTACTTTCCTTGACACTAAAACACTGACGTCAGGGACTGTAACTTGTCTCCATGTAACTAAAATTTCTCTCTTTACATTCTACACTTTCATGGAATAGGGAATGTTAGACTTTAGCTACAGTTTTTAGTCATGACGTTCACTATCATTATCATCATTGTCACTCTCGTCCTTACAACATTTGAGCACAATTCTTAGACGCGTTCTAGCTGCCGTTAGGGCCTTACTTCTACATTGCATTTTTCCTTGTCGGCCATTGAATACTGTCAAAAAAACTTTTAAGTCTTGCAAAACATTTTTATAAACAGTACGTCATATTAAGTTGTTACTTATTATTTAATGTCAATGAATTTACAACACCAAATGCATCTGGAGAGGTACGAGTGGCAGGCTCTTGCAAAGATGACAATGGCATTTTGGGTTGCATAAGAAACGGAAAATGTATTGTTTAGCTGAGAAACTATTAGACTCTCAAGAAAGACTAATCTCCGTAAGCAGGCCTACCAAACGTGTGTTAAGTCCAACACAGCTTCACTAACAGCCTTCATTTCTACTCGTACACTTGTTTGTACGACATATATTATTGATGACAACATGAAACATTACAGCACAAAAAGGGCAGATTTGGAGGCACCGAGGGATTAAGCCGGGTTCAGTGCGAATTTTATATTCGCACCACTTCCACAAATAGAAACAAAGGTGCCCATGTTAAAGTAAGCCCGGTGGGAATCCACCCTTTCACCATCCTCCGTTATGTCACGACAGCAGCCTATTTCTTTGGGGTACGAACTGAAAGTTTAACAACTATTTATATGAGATGATGCTTAAAATGTGTACAACAAGATTTCAATAAGAGTAGCAATAGCATTTGACAGCTTAATTTTCTGAACAATATTTGGTATTAGCTAACAACTCACTTTTTATTAACAATTTTCAACTCCAGCGCGCATTTTTATTCAAAGCATGCAGAGACATAAACGCTTTCGATTGCTCAGTTTGAAAGCGTTAAACGATGGGAACAGTAAGTAGTAACTGGAGTAACTGAGGAAAACGGCGTAAAATTTTATTCATGACATCCGAACTCCGGATCTGTATTTGGTACGTTTGTTTTTTGTGGAGTGACTAACACTGCCACATATCACGTATATAAATTTATTATATCTATAACATGTTTACAAATAAACATCTCCAGGTTTTATTTGTTTTCTGTTGTGTATCAGTTTGTTGGATGAAATAAGAAGGTGATAAATTTCGCTCTTAAAAACCAAATATTGTATAATAAACAAATACGAGCTCAAAATAAGGTTCAGTTTTACCAACAGTTGTAACCTGACTGACACATCACAGTATTTATGACCAACAACTATGATAACAAAATTTGTATGAGAAATGGAAGCCACGTTTCACGCATTTTAACACCTGTACCACGATGGTGGCAGCGTTCTTACCCCAACCACCGGTTACCCACTGATTGGCCGTTCTGGACATTGCGAAGACAGACATCCCACCCCCCTCTCACGAGAATCAAAGTCCGTCTGTTCATTTAGCCGCCTGCCAGCTTACAGAATCTTGTTGAAGGGAATTAAAAATTCATTTAGCTCTATCTGTTCTGAATTCATGTTAAACTGATAAATCCTTCTTCAAGACTACATGCAGCAATGCAGATACACACACAACAAGAACCGCTTTAAATGACCAGTCTCCTAACGAATATTTGATACCACCAAACTCATTATCCTCGCACTAATAATTTCCTTCAGGATTAGTAAACATGTCTGGCTTTCAAGGACTGCAAGTAATTATACTTTCAGTTCCCACCGCCACCGGTACAGGTGTGTGTCTAATTGGGGCGCATCACCCTCAGTACTACCTAACATTTTTAAGGCCGAGTGGTAATTATATGTACCACCTGATTTAACATTCAGCAATTCTGAATTCTTCGCATACAGTGTACTTACGGGTTTCTGATCTTTGTAATTGTCAAGAGCTACATAATAATTAAATTTTATCCATTTTCTGCTATTTAAAATTGCACTCATAAAATTAAAAATTTAGAATAAGCGATAGATATACTTTATAACTTTATAAAACCACCTTTGAGTGTGAATGATTGTGTCAGAAGTTCATAAGAATTGAAGACAGCCATCTTGAGACTCCGCCGTGAAAACCTCGAATCCTCCTTCATAAGAATTCCTTTACTCAGCAAAAATAAATATATTAAAACAAATTACACTGCATATATCGCCTTATGTGGATCCTATTAACGCCACTGTAAGTATATCATTAGTTCCAAACTAGAAAAAAACGAAGAATGTAGATATGCATATCTACCTACAAAACTCTCTATTCGTGGTAAGAATCTAATCAATAATCGATGATATGTACAGATATTCGAGATGAAACCGCATTAATTATAAAACTTTAGAGAAAATAACTGCTAAAATTTATTTCTTCTTCCTTTAAATTTTCGTAAAATTCAGTTCAGATTTCATGAAAGAAAAAGAACAGAAGTACCACTTTGACTTCTGAATGGCAATATGAATGAATACATAATTAATGGGACGAAAGAGTAAATCCAATATCTGGCATAATTCCTTTTTGTATTCTTCTCATCTTAGCGTTTACTGGGGATATTAAAAATTTAAATGTTCTGAAGTGAAAACTCGTGTAGCAGAAACGACGCATAGGAACACTGATCTACGGAAAGAGGCTAATGTTACTATTGTAGCGAAAATGTAAAATCGAATGTGGGTTTTTGAAAAGGAATTGAAGAGAATGTAAAACGGCCTTAACTTTTTCGCCTTTTGAATTCGTTACTGACCACCGAGTCCAGCATTTGAGACTTGTAAGGAATCGATGAATACATCGACTGCCAAACAACTAAATTCAGAGTAGAGGAATAATTCTGAACATCGAGTGGAAAAGTAGAAGGTAGGAAATGTATGGTTTCATTAAATTTTCATTTCTATAACGGCTTGTAAGGCAGAACATGAACACAGAGTTTTATATCAATAAACAACAGCCAAATGTCAGACCAGCACAATAATAATCCAAAATATAGTTCGTATAAGAAGCCAAGCACAATGAATTCTATTTAAATAAGGGCAAAGCGCTCAACTACAACACGGAATAGGTGTATTGTATTATTCGAAATTGCGTATGCTTCATTGGCCTTCATGTTCAGTTACTGCATATAAAGCTGTCTTTACTTACTTGGCTCCATCAGAGAGAAGCTCTATGGTTACAGGAAAAATAAATACAATAGAACCACACACTTCTCAATACAATGCAACAAACAAAATCATACTAAATTTTACTTTTTATACATAAACTAACATCAGAACACATATGAAAGCTGTTCAATAATTACAAAAAGAAAAAATAATCCACTTTTGTCTTAAACAACACTTACCCTACACTTAAATAAGTTTCGCAGAGGAAATTAACAATCTGCATATAGTCAATCTTCACAGTCCTGTTTTTAATTACATAAGGTTTTGCACCCATTTTCATCGCCCCCATACGAGCTACAAGTCCGTTCCTCTCATCGAAACAATATTTGGAGAAGACAGTAAATCGTTGAGGCTTCCGAGCCTCCAGTTATTTCAGCCTCCTCAGCTCCAAATAATTCAGCATGTGACCGGACATTAAGTAATCTGTAATTAAGTGTCGTCTTCTCTCTATTAAGACGTGTCCAATCTGTATTTTTCCACCAGGAACAGTTTAAATTCATTCACAAAATTTTCAATTTTGGAACATGTATTCTCCAAAATTAAACTTTCTGACATGGACAAATTTACATTCATTATAATGATGACTGTACATAAATGGTATAAAATTTAAGTGTCGGTAATAAAAATAAAATATTAATATGGCTGTTATATGGGTTGAAGCGCAGTGTAGTCTGTTAGAATTATTTTTGAACGTTCATCAGTTCCTCTAAATCTCTTATCGTAAATTAATGGTCACAGCAATCAATTATCTAGAAACGTCTTTATATAACGCAAATTAACGCCATAATGTTATATATACAAAGCCGTAAATGCCATCTTTGATTCAGTGCAACACGAAACTATGTATGTTGGATGACAAATAAGAATAGTATCTAGCAATACTTTATGACCAAACTTCGAACCCACATCCTGTATATTCCAGTCCTGATCACTGTTTCGGTCCATGTTCAAAGCTACCTTCACTGACGCACACTTGTTCCCTCTTAAACTTAATGGGTAAGTTAATGAAAGTAGTCAGGCTCTCAAGATGTGTCATATTACAGAAGCGAGACGCGTTTGCCTTGATGCATGCATATCACAGCGCCATTAGCTCGGTCTTCTCTCGAAGTTAAGGGCATGTGCACTTCAGGTAATGTTTCCACTGGTAATAAGTTTCAATTTTGCGTCAGTTATATTACATGTATTAATATTTTAGTCTTAACAAATCATAGAAAGACAACGGCTTTCCTTTCCTATGCCAATTCCTTCCTCCGATTTTTTGTCGTGTCAAGTAACCATCTACTGGCTATGCAGACATTACGATCCCATCACAACGCCCGCAAGGCTTAATTCGTGTATGCCCTTGAATTGCTCAAACACACGCATAGTGGGTTCGAATGCTGCTTTGGGCATTAATGTACGCGTTTCCCTGTGTTGTCTTGTGTATGCAGAGAAACAACGCGATAGGTCGGTCATGTAATCACGGATTTCTACAAATGAAAATCTTCACCGCGTTGGGAACCTTAGATCTTAAATCGTTGCTACCGCGTGTCTAAACAGGTTACAAAACCTCGGTGAAAGTTTGACTCGATAACTGTGAAAATCTCGGTCTCATGAATGCCTTAAAGAGTTATTTGATCAGGATCCGAGAAATGCAAAGAGCTCTGAATATCCAACACAGATATTGGAAAACATTTAGCCTTGAAATAGATTCACGTCTACCCTCTTTCTCTAAAACCATTTCTGAATCTCTGGTCAAGTTTTCCTCTTCAGACAGTGCACGCATTTCAGTGGAAGAAGGAAACCAAGAACGCATGGTCAATGCGTGTAGAAACACTGCAGTACTTGAAACAGAAGTCGTTAAAAAACGATACCATCGGGACATCGAGTCAGCAGCGAATCGACCGTGAATTCAATCTCCAAATTTAATATAAACATTTCCCTGACATCATTACAATCTTAGTATCACAGAGTTGTATACAAGAACCTCGAGCAACGATATTTTTCTAGAAGAAACCTCCGCCAACTATTTCTGGCTTCCCTCTGGGTGACGGTGACTGTCTTGGGGGATGATGCGCCGGGCAGTCACGTGCTAATTGTCCGTCGTTTCAGACGTGCCAGCTTCCTCCATCAGAAACCAAAGTTTCAACACTACGAAAGGAACAGGTCTGAACTTAAAAGAACGCATATCGATTGTCAATCCTTCTATCACGCAGCTTCTGAATACACTCACCTCGTGTCGCTTATCAGGAAACCACCGTTGTGGTGATTGGTCACTCACGAAGAACAATATTCGACTCGGCAGCCAATTCTATACGAGATTCCCATTATTTCAAATCCCAGTAAACTTCAATAAACCACCAAACGAATGTCTCTATCATTACATCAGTTTTCCTTTCGATATTCCAAAGGAGTACCAAAGTATCTTTAGATTTATCTGTCTCTTATTCTGTGTACGTACGCCTACGTATTTCGACTACAATGTAAACTCATTTAAGGGGCAGGGAACACACGTGACATTTACCTAGCTCCAGCAATCAAATTATTGGGATCGAACGCGTCCCCCATTCCCTATTTCAGCATGCACAGCAGAGATTTAACTAACCTAACCACGTGCAGCAACAGGGACTTACATGACGTCAGAGGCCCATAACTACAGTATTCCTCCAGTTCATGGCTGCCAATTTTGGCAACGTTTCAGCCTGTGTGAGACTGGGTAATGGACGATATCACCGGTGGCAAGCTACAGGGCTCCATGTCCTTTCGTTGTAAATGGATTCGTACAGAAGCAAGTGCGAAAATTAAGTCTATGGTTACCACATCTGAGATGGTGTGCAACAAATAAAAAATAATGATAACTCAAGATGAATATGAAGGCTCATAAATGAAATCGGTTTCTGATAACTGACAAAGCATTATCTCTTTATCCATTGTCCAGAGTCCTTAAGCAGGCAATACTCGCTTAGATGGTCAGGAAATTTATTCAAATTAGACTACCGCTGTACTGTACTCCAAAGCAAATGACCACAGTCCAATGGGCCCTATCGAGAACCAACTGAATCCATTTCACACCCTCACAACCTATTTCGATAAGACAGATTTTAATATCTTAAATCCCCACCCAAGCCTCTGTCTCAGAAGCGGTCTGAAAATTTCATGGGCTCAAACTACTTTCTCATTTCCTACGCGTGCTACACACCCACCAATCTCGTTTAATTATTTTGTCCACCCAAATAACACTTACTATATACAGAGTATACGTTTTAAAGTTCATAAGTAGTTTCTCGGTCTTCTGTACAAAAAGATTTTACTTTCAAGACAGAAAGTTTACTTTTGTGATGGATACGAGAAAACTCGAATTTCTTCAATCCAAACATGAGTACGACGAGCATAATTAACTACCCATGAAAGTCGAATGTTTCGGAGCACTCATAAGCACCAACTGATGGCCTCTGATCTGGCTAAATTCCAGTTCCCTTATCTTCCGTGTTCCAGAAATCTCGGTGGGTTCATCGTCGATAAAGACGTGGGCGGTACTGTGTCAATTCTCTTGAGAAAATAACACGAAGAGACACAATCGTGCCAGAAAAAGATCGCTTTTATTTTACCCATTTCCAGTTCTTAATAAAATAAAAGTAGATAATTTCATCGAAATCAATACACATGTCAACATTTGTTTCCTTTCAATATTTCGTTCTGAAAACCTTATTAATTATGACTGTTAATAGGTTTAAACACATTTCTTTCTTTAGTAATCAGATTACTGAAAAAGAATTCTATTTTAGCGTCAAATGGTTACAATATTTTGAGTAAACGTTTTTGTATAAACCTGTTATGATTAAGTTTCGATCCAAAATCGGGAGATCGACAGCTATACATACTCACTAAACTGGTAAGCTCACTCGATAGTTTATCTCATTTTCTTGGAAAACTTAACTTTGTTTAAACACCCTTCATATACTTATCTCCCGGCAAAAACTCGTATTTTTGTTGAGAAACACAATGCGTTGAATCCAAAATGCTTCTTCAAATACTCCGTTCACCCAACATGGCAAACCGTGACTGCATCCAAGCATGTTCTTTCCGACTTTGTCTTGAAATCTCGTGAACGAAATTTGTGCGAAGGTCGGCCTTTATTAAACCGTCCATTAATATGGAAGGCCTAAATGGTGGTGAAGTGAGAACTTCAAAATTGACAGGCTTTCAACGACGTACGATTAAACCGAGTTTTCGAGTCTCTGTTACCTAACTTCCTCCCGCCGTCATGGCCTCTGGTCCGTGATCAGCTTATGCCATATCGGGCAGTTTAATTGCCACAAATACAAGTTGGTAATAAGGTCTGGGACAACACTGATTTGTGTCGCTTATAATGTTGAGCAAAGCGATGAGAATGTCGACCCTCCGGGTACACTGGCACTTGTAAGTTACCAGACAGAGTAATAACAAGAATTTACACGATTAGAAATGCATTACATTTCACTTTCCTTAAAACTCCCTATCAGATACTGAGTTTGTTCAGCTACGAATGAGAGATGGTAAGTAATCACGACATAAATCTCATTATTCCGGACAATGTCAGCTCTGTCAGTCACTAAACCGTCAAAGAGCTTCTAGCCTAGCAATCAAAAGGCCCAACTTCGACCCCGGCGGTAAACATTATTCTTAAAATAAATTCAATAATAAATGTGTTACTGTAACGGGAGCATGTCCATTGGAAATGGGTGAAGAGGCATCTTAAAAAATTTCGTCTAGACCTAAATATAATACACGCCTACCTCAGGCAACGAATTCTACAATTGCTCATGAACCCGCAAGTCAAATTAAATTAGGCTGTAAATTTTTAAGCACACATTACCTAGCTTTGACATTAACAAATAACACTACAGATCCGTCCTTCATTAGCTCTTTCCGAAATTCCTTGTTCTCTTTCGTCATTACTTCATCTACGTCTAGTAACATCCACTTCTAAATCTTTCAAAGTGTAAGGAATAATACGTCTTCTATCTTACACTTTCGAAATACGTTTATCTGAAGGACCTATATTTCTTACTGCTCGTCCCAAATTATTTATTTATTTAGTGTGGGAATGTGGATAAAAGTAAATTAGAAATTTCTTAGCTTCGATTTTCACAGACACGATATTAAGACCAATCAAATGTCATGTGATGGAAGAAAACGTGTGAGAACTCTAGACATTAAATTACGGCAATGACAGTAAACGACGAATTTGTCTTCAGATGTCAGTCTAATAACAGTTCACTGGCAGATAAAGCTTTAAGTATGTATTATTGCTGTTGCTAACAGTACTACTTTATGTTCGTATTAAATCGTAGTCCGGAAGTTGAGTTTATGAGTCATTAAATGCAGAATATGTATCCAAATGTGGAGGAAGGAAGGTTTCTACATTATAGCACCTTTATTTTCCATAATCATTTACGGAAATCACGAAGTCCAACCGGCATAATAGCTTCTGACTTAGGTAATAAGCAATTCCGGGGTTGTTATCGACTACAGTTGCGTTCAAGGAGAACCTCGTAAAACGAATGGAAATGCCAGCTGACATTTATTAACAAACTCTACAGAAAAGCACTAATAGTTCTATTCCATGAATACGTGTTGCTTATAAGAGTTAATGTGATATATACATATATTTATGTTCGTGTGTTTATGCAACACTTTTAACTCAAAACTATCCAATGAATTAGCCATGAAGTTCGGTGGAAGTTTCATACGGCACGACATATAATTATTTTATATACATACATACACACACGCCAAGAAGCAATACAAGAAACTGAAACTACGTCATCGATCGATGGAAAACGACGAAGCATCCTGAGATGTTTTATATTTTCGTGTTTACTGTCAGAACTCGAATTTAATTGTATGCATTATACAGTCGAAAATATTTCGATCTTGTCCTAGAAACAGACACTCTCAGGACACTGTCCTTGGCCTTGATCGTCCAGAATGGTGATCAGTAAACATTGTCTACGTCAACGCCTGGAAATGTTGACTATTCTACCTAACACTAATTCCACACAAAGTTCCCCAAAATTAAAATATGGCAAATATGCAGTTTTCACTTGTAATTTTTATAAGTATATTTCATATTTATAGACGTCTTTACACTGCTTATGTTGCAAGTTTTATTAAAAGTTACGATGACGAAATCAACATAGTAACATAAACAGTCAATAATAAAAACGATTTATTACAGCTGACGACTGTATTTCAACAAAGGATTTAATAAAATACTATTTAATATATTTTTGCTGTTAATACAAATATACTTGCCGCAAATTATGCAGACACTAACACAATTTAACGAAACATTAAAACTTCATTCTACGAGGACACCAGTATCAAGAAATGTAAAAATGTTCAGAAAAATTCCACATTCCGTAGTTACACATTTAAAAACATTAACAGCATTAATCTGAAATGCAGAATAGGAAAGATTGATACTCTTTTGTGTAAATTCCAATACAATCTATCGCGGAAAGAAAAATTCTTAAATAAAAGAAAATTAGAAGGATGTCTTTGATGGGGCGGGTAGAGACACTGACACATTGACCTAAAGAGATTTAGTTTAACACCTACTGTTACAAAAACAGGAAAACAAACCTTTATAAAACGGATCTTTAAAAAATAGTGAAATCTTATACAAGAATGTGGAGTAAATTAATCTCACTCAGAATAATCCATTGGCAAGTTCTTGTGAACACGGCAATGAACCTCTGGGATCCATAAAAGGCGGAAGAAGTTTTGGTCATCTGAGCAACTATTAGGTTCTTAAGAAGGACTCTTCTACAAGACGCTAGATAAAATGTGTGGCCACACTGAGGATGTACGAAACAAAGGCAGAGCGTGTCATTAAAATTATGGCACCCGCTGATAAAAAGCAGTTACGTGATGTTACATCTCGGTTGTAGTTTTATCCAAAGTTAATTCCGGGGCATAAAACCTACAATTATTCAAATGTATTAATTCATAAAGCAGGGAAAAGTATTTTATTTTATAGATGTTCAGGAACCTACTTTTTTTGCTCTGCTAGTGAATTTCGTTTCATTACTGATGGCAGACTAAAATGTTATGTAAATTCAATTTTGGCTGTGTATCAAATCCACAAATATTGAAACACGCGACGTTTGCAAGGATGCTCTATATTTGCATGTATGGAAGTCAATAGGTCGAGTGAAATCTACACTTGTTAAATATCATACGGTAAGATTACTGATAGTATGTATTTCCCACTTGAGGAACAATTTTTCTTCCTGTTTTATTAGTAACGCCACCAAATTAAATTATTGTGTTTGTCCTTGAAATAATATATTATTCTTTTGCATTCGCTACATCAATTATCGAGTCACTTTACTTTACTTTAAATTTAAGCCTTACAATTAAGCCTTTTGTTTCAAAAGAAAACTGGGATGTTGTTTTTACTTGTTGAATTTATGTAGCCTAAATTATGCCATAAAATTGTTTTCTTAGTTTCTGCACAGATACAGTTAAATGAGTACGAAGATTCATGTCTGCCAGAACACTTTAAATCCTGGACTCACTTTCCATTAGTCATAGATTCATTAATTAATGTTCCGCTCCTAACCATCCGCAGGCCTGTTACTTATTAATCCGTAATAAGGTCATGCCAAAGCTCAGGCGGTTAGCAGCCGGCTTCTCACCACAGAGGCTCAGGATCTCTGCCAGGTCAGTCCATGTGGGATTTGTGGTAGACAAATTGGCACCGGGACATTTTTTCCTCCGAGTCCTACGGTTTTCCTCCGTTAAATCATTCCACCGCCGCTCCCTATCCACTCATGTATCATCTGGGGGATGGACAAGGAACCTGCTAGGGGGCCCAAATTCACAGAGACATAGTCTCACCCCCATTCAACAATAAAAAGTAGGAAATTTAAATGTGTCTAATGAAAATATTCCTTTAAACGTAACATTGAGACGTAACTGCGTATCTTTTTTAAATAAACGAGCAGATACAGATCTCTTTTTCTAGCTGTTTCCTGTCAGCGGAATCGTAAAAATGTAGTCTCCCTTCCATTCTCTAGTCAATCGTTCGAGTCCATCAGACGTCGAGAGATCACCACGGATCACCATTCGTTAAGTATTGCTACCGCAGAAGACGGACGACATTGTCGTCGGAATGGCGGTGATTTCCAATACACAGGGCAAAGGAAAGCCTATATTTTAATATAGCATCCTTTTAAAGACGAAGAGTTTACGAACAGAACATACAATTCACCACTCGTTTCAGCAGGCGTTTGTGTACAACTCAAGACAGAACAAACTCTGCAGCTTAAACTGGCTAACAGCTTTAGTCGTATCAATGGTACACTCTCAGTGCATTGGACGTCGGAAACGTCGGAAAAAACAACAATCCCCTAGAGAAACGTACAAATCGGCCTTTCCCGTTCGGTAATATAGATGTAACAGCCAAACATAAATTAACGTGCGAAATTATAAACAGCCACAGTACGTGTACCAACCCTTAGTCATGTATTGTGACAATTGTTCTTATTCCTATTATCCCTTTACATAGATTGGGTGCTATCGAGCCCGTTTTGAGTTATGAAGATTAAGATTGGTCCTTCCATCGAATTCTTCGTCTTCCTATACCTCTCGTTCGTGTTGGTTAGTGAATTTGTTTCCTCCCAACATTGTTTCAACATAATTGATCATTTTGTATGTCACTGCAGTGGACTTGTCACTCACTACTCATAAATGCACACTCCAAAGATAAAGAAATCTCCCACACGGAGGGGCCATGGTTCGACTTCGGGCTGTTGCGCCATAGAAGAAGAAGTATATCATTTATAATACTTATCTTTATTATGAAAATGTTATGTAACTTAAAAGGTCAATTTTGTTTTATGTTAATATTTTACAGGCAAAATCAAATGCTCCGTCAATGTTAAGTAGTACAGTTCATACAAATGTGTCTGTCTGTAAACTCCCTTCTAATCACTGCGTAATTTCAATATTTATCGCTAAAGTACTCTGGTCTGTTTACTTACCCCTTATAAATCTGACGGGGATTGAAATATCGATTTTCACATGGTCTGTAGATAAAACATGTCAGTCTGTATATTTGTGTAATGTAATGACAGTCCTCTTTTGTGTGGGATTGAATTTGACCTGTTTTAGTGCCCTTCCGTCATTACGGATCGGATTAAAGAGAGAGGGCAAAACGGCTGCAGTAGGCAACAGTGAGCCACGATAGACCTATACTACCCACGAGCACGAGCGGTCTTCAAAGCGTGGTCCGCGACCTGCTTGGTCACTTACATACTAAGTAACTCACATGTCTATATTTTTCTGAACGCACGACAGTTATAATAAAACATGCTTTAAAAAGCGACACAAAGATACGTATTTTAAGGAAATTTAAATGCGTCAGACAATTACAACTCTAACCTCCTATGACGATAGGCAATTCATAAATACTGCTTTATATGTATTTCACAAAAAATAGATACTGTAAAAATAACCGTGACTAGGCTAATGTTTCTTAATAATGACTCATTGTATTCCCTATTTTACAAATTTCCAGCTGCTTTGGAGCCCACGCTGTATTTTTTATACTTGGTATCTGAGGCTAAACCTGACTGACCTTTCGTCTGTACCCAGTACTTGAGTTAGGAAAGCGTGGAGTTTAATTCTACTGTTTTATACTCCTTTATGCTTAATATCTGGCCAACACACACAAAACAGATTTCGCCTTTTTCAGACGGGGATGCCAACAGACAACTGAAGTTTGATTTCGTTGTCCAATTGCCGGACGAAAATATAATTGTATAATGTACTAATTATTATGATTATATTATTATTCTCTCGATGTTATTGGTTTATATTTAAAACTGGAGTCGTATCTCGGTACAATTAACATCGTTTTAAATAAGAATCCAAATAAATGTGTTTCAGAAATGTCCAATCTTATTCGCAAAATCTACACTCTAAACAAAACGAAAGCGAAGAGTGACTAAAAATGAAGTTCCTAAATAAAACCATTATCCCATGTTTAAGAACACCAATATATATTTTTGTTGAACGCATTCTGTTCCTACAGTCTTTAAATACCCCTTGGAACTGTGGTTGTGGTAAATTAAATAACTTTTTATAGGAAATGCACACAAATGGAAACACAATGTCCAGTTGTTTTTAAATTTAATGTAAGAGTTTTAACGATTACATGCATGTTACTAAGGCAACAGCCAGTACATTTTTTGCACACCGAAAGAATTGTTTGCGCTGAACTAGAAGAGTTTCACTGCATGTCACATTGGAGTAAAAACGTATCGAAATGCCACGAGAAACATTCGTACTATTTAATTAAGCCGTTATAATTGTCTAACGTATTTTAAAATCGCATTTGGCGGCTTCTAAATAAAATTCACATATTTTACCTACGTATAAATGAGCGTGAAGGCCGAATGTGATACTTCGGTGAAGTCGTATTGCAAATGTTTGCAGAGCGGAGGTGATGTAAGATCTAAGAGAAACGTGTGACCGTACTTACTGTGTGATCACCGCCGGGTGCATTGCCTTCCTGCCAGTGGGTGGTCACTGCTTCACCACATGCCAGACCAGCGCGCCGAATGTCCGGGGAGATACCCGGCTCGTGACGCTACCCCTGGCAGCCAGGGAGCCGCCTTGCATTCCCGCTGTTGACACCAACCACTCGCTTTTGCCAGAGTCGATTACTGGACACCCCCCACGAAATAAAAACGAAACAAACGCTGTTTTAATAAAAACAGCACAGTGTGTGGGAAACTTATTAATATTCCAGATTAATACGTTATGAGCCCCAATGTAACGCAAATGATTATCACGATTTCCTCATCACTACTGACAGTACAGCCGCGGTGCAACTCAGGTTCCGTCGGATGTGCTATCGACGGACTCAGGGCTGATTCAGCACTAGTTTCAGTACAGGGGTTGACGGCACAGAGGCAGCTAGCAATAGCAGCTCCCACTGTACCAACCCACTACAGCATCCCTTTGCGCTCCATCCCCCCCTCATCACGGTATATCTCCCTCCCTTCCCCTTCCTCTCAGCTCTAGTCTCCCCGCAGAGCCCGCTCCAGCCACGGGCTTAGCTCCAGACCTGGAACCAATGCCAAGCCATGAGTGTGCAGTACTAGCGCTCCGAAATTCGAAAACCGAACGTTCCCGACAAAACACGAGCAAGCTGCTAGTCGATACTCGCTTCTCTCCCTTTAGCTGAGTGCGAGAACAAAGACAGAACAGAATGAGAGTGAGAGAGAGACAGATGAATGAACGAGGAAGAGGAAAAATGTACAGATGAAAGGTATGAGGAAGAGATGAAAGAGAAGGATGCTGTGAAGAGCAGTTCTGAACCCATCGCTTGACCCTAGGAAACACGCTTTAGCACCTCGGCAGAAATTCGCATCCTAAATAGGAATAACCTGTATTTACCTTCATCCGCGCATAAAGACGTCGAGCTACTAATATACTTTGTGGGATCTACGTAAGTTCACACTGCGTGGTTGTTCCTGTCTTCCAACTCTGGAATTGTGCTGTTGTATTCAGTAAGAAACATTTGCATTCGACGTCCAGCGGCGCCAACTACTACTTACTTCAAAAATAAGATATCGGATCAAATCTAACGAAGTCATTACTGTTTGCAATCCACTGTTCCCTATCCTGAGCCAGCTAAATCCAATCCACACTCTTATATCCTATTTCCTTAAGACACATCCAATAAATTAAATAAAAAATTGGAAGACAATATTTTCTAATTTCAATGGTAAACACAATTCCGCGAATTTATAATTCTCTCAGCTTGTTCACGACTTAACTTTTTGTTGCAGTAGTCGAAATAAATATTTACTAAGGACAAAATTACAACAGTACAAAACAATGGTACATGGAATAAAGCAGAAGGCCTATTATGCCTTCTGGCAAGGTATTTTAGTATTTTAATTGTTTTCATGAGGATACAAAGAAGTATAAATATTATTAACTTCGAGTAATGATTAAGGGCACATAACTCTTGTATGGATTTCAATGTCTTAGGTTCTATGGAAACAACAATTAGTTTAACGCTTCGATATAAATTTGCAAGTAGCGTAGGAAATTTTGCGAGAGACTGTACTTAAAAAATATTGGCCTATTATTTCTGATGGAACAACAGCAGTCTGACTTCTTTCGCAGATTTCAGAGGACGATAACAGAAGGAATCACTTTCCCTTCAGTTTGAAGTGTTCTATGCTGACAAATCATCTTTCAAAACCTGACCTGTAAGTTATTTTTGGACTATAACCTACGAAAATGTTTTCTTTTCAACAGTTTCAATAGAACCGGCTTCACTGATTATCAACTGCCGGCCTGCCTTAAGGAGAATCGATAGAAGAGACTTCTATTTGTGCAACCTTCCATTATGTCTCGCCGGATTCAGATCCGATACTACTGGCAGATTAGAAAATACTTCCCCTTTGATTCTTTCAGAATCTCTCAAGTTTCACAAGAACAAAGGCCAGAAATTACAAACTAATCTACCAAGACACAAGTAAAATACATCTATTAAACAAAATTATTGTTCTACCGTGTTTCTTTAATGACGCTGTCTCAGGCGAGGAGTTATATAATGTGGAATAAAATGGTATATCTGTTATAAATTACGAACCGTGAGGAATCTCAGATAAAAAGACGCTTTATACACTTGGTGCTAAATTGCCTTTCGTTCGGAATAAATCAACAGACTCAAGGACATAGACAATTAGGATAGACGATTGCTTATTGGCGCCTTCAGAATTTGAAGTTTAGTATGAATCATAATCCGTCATTAGATAAATAATGACTAAGTGCATATACACGATAAAACTTAAAATCCAGGAGATTAAGTACCAGTGTTCATTGCAGGTGACTGTAACACAATTTAAAATTCCGGGATTGAATAGTGTGTCAATTCGGTTGAATTTCAGGTTCTCGCAGAGGTGAGTAAGAAAATGTCTTCTGGGGTGTTTCACATGATAATCGAGGCAGCTGACACCTCTGAAACATCGGCCAGTTTCCACCAGACTACACGACACAACATTCCAAGAAGACAGCCACATTCGATTTGTTTATTTGCATAAATTACAACTGTTACTTTGCTCGTAATATTTTAACTGTAGCATGCATCTTAAGCGTTACAGGAAAGCATGTGGCTGAAGACGAATAAAGGTTTCCGCACAAATTAACTGCAAGTTACCAAAACAGCTTTAGCCGAAAAGCATCGAATCAAATGGCTTGAAGCTTCAGGTACTAAGGGACGTTGCTTTGGGTAATCTGGTGGAAACTGACAGAAGTTTTTCAGGGGTGTTTACTGCATTCATCATCAGGACGATCGCCTAAAACTTCATGCAGTATCTAGTAGGCTACACAGCGCAACATACCCGAAGACAGCCATCTTAGTATTCGTCGCCGTGAAAATCTGAGAAGTCAACCTGGAATAAGCTGCGAAAGCCTTCATGTGGACTCCACCCTGGTTCCGTAACATCCAGTCCGCAACTTCATGCATTGCCCGGCAGACTTTCTCCCTTAGGTTTTCCAACCAACATTTTGTATGAATTTCTTATACCCCATTTGCGTGTTACATATCACGCCCAGATGAAATTCACAAATTATGAAGCTCTTCATTATGTACTTTCTCCATGCTTCGCTTCCTTCCTTGTTTGGTCCAAATGTTCTCCGCAGTACTACGTTCTCACACACAATCTGCGTCATTCCCTAATTCCCCATGCAAAACAAAAGGTGCGTAATATGTACATTCGAGAACAAGGCGCATAATTAATTTATTCATTTGACTTATACGTGGAAAGTTTGTAACAACGTTTTAATTAAAATTAATAGAATATTTAATATTTTTCTAATCGGCATTGAAATTATTAATTATTAGGAGTATGACCACACCGTACTAGTAATTCAATTTAATTCCTTTATTACGGTACTTTTCAACGTGAAAACCTGTATGAGACAAAAATTAAAACAAAGTAATTAGCATAACAATTACGCAACAACAATAAACAAAGTATAACCATTCGATTAGAAATAGAGTATCACTACTTTAACATAAACATTTAACAGCAATTAACATTTTCAGAAGTAGAAGATGAACTATGTCATAAAACAATGGTTTCATTAATGGGATCCGGAAGGTGTATGCTACAGAGTACAGATGACGAAGACATCGACGGTAAACTTTCTACGAGATTACACGGCACATCCAGCCAGAAGACACCCATCTTCTGAATCTATATTCACTCCCAGTAAATTAATTACTTAACTTCAACTAAAATTTCATCACCGTGGTTAAATTTAAAACTTTATTAAAACAGTACTCGTCACGCACTAGAACCGCGTTGGCGAGATCAGGTCATTTGTTTGAATGCCCTCCAGACCTATCAGTCGATACTGGCGTGCTCGGTCAGTGGAATGAGCTGTGAATAATCACTGTTGTTATGAAACCAAAATATCCCACGAATAATTCTACCCATCCATCAAACACCGACGTCTGCACACGCCAATTTTTGTTATGGAAGTACAACCTGAGATTCAAGATGTGACTTCGGTTTTATTTCTAAATTCTGTGGTACTTAACGCCGAAACAATTCGATTGTGGTGAAATTATCGTTCAGAAGCCACTCGTTGCCACCACTGTTAAATTGGAATTGAAATCAAATTGTGTTCATGACACTGACACCAAAGAGCATCAGCTCCTGACGTAATAACGCCATGGAGCTGCACAACACACCTAGTACCATTCAGTTATTGAGCAGAAATAGGAACTGACGTCATCACTAGTTTGGGATGCACAACAGCTGAATCAACGACAGGACTGCCCCAGACAGTAAAACAAAGGCCCCGTTTGTAGGTACTTGTTTTAGAATTATGTCTTTGGATGGTCGTTATACGAATACAGGTAAATCAGAATGAACTCATAATGTAGTGCGGCCCATTCATATACCTCCCCGTCCTTCGTCAAACTTTCAACCCTCGAATTAATTGCCTTCACGTCAATAAAATGGAGTTTCGTTTCAACTGATAAAAGCGATGGAGGAGAGAGAAGGGTTAATTTCGAAGTCTGGATCTAATTATTAATTTGAATTGCGGATTTGAACCTAGTCTCCTTCTTAAGTGGCCATATGTAGAGACTGTAATTTACTTTAGGTGAAAGTGTAGACGCTGGTTTTGTTACTGAGAGCGAGAAAACGCAAAAGAGAGGAGGGTGAGGATACCGAAGAGGAAATGCCGAGTTAGTTGACACAATATGCACAGATGGCGCTGCATTTCTGTAGCATGTGTTGCCCTAATGAATTTGCAGGCTCACTTTAACTATTTTAGCAAGTTTCCGTCGAGTTTGTACTTTCTAAGTGAATGGCTCTATTGTAACAACGGTGCTCCAATATATCATGTGTTTGAATGTCAACATCATTGTGTCCTCAACAATCTGTCTTAGCTAATGAATACAGCAACTGCACTGCTCCTTTCATTTAATAACATGGTACAATGCCATTAGGAATGAATACTGTCCGCGCGTCAAAAGAAGTCCGCTGGAATGTATGAGAGGGAGGGAGTAATCTTACAGCGCATGCTCAAGCTACCTATTCCTAAACCAAAAACATTCAACTCCAGTATTTCTTAGTAGAACAGTGCAGTAGGAACCAGATTACTTGCGATTTCTTAGCGCGGGGGCAAAAGGCAAGGTGATAAGCACTTAGCGCGCACCTCCACATTTTTTCTACCCGTTTCAAAAACATTGCTTACAATCACAAAACTGATAACAGAGTCAATTTTCTTGATACAGCTATCATGCTACCTGGCCGTTCCGTGCACCGACCAGGTCGTGCCGAGTGCACCTATCTACAGCATTAGAGAACTCGGCTAGTAGGTAATCTGGTCAATACAGTGTATGAATAGTGTATGCATGGGTGTGCGCAAGTTTTTTGAAAGAGTGTAGCTTTGCCGTTCATGCCCACATCGCTCCCAGCGGAATTCTCTTGGCATGCGTACAATAGTTCGGTTTATAAAATTCTGCCGACGTCTCAATGTGTCTATTCCAATTTCCACGTAAAGAAAATAGCACCGCTCAAAGGCGACCTCAACGGCGGGGAAATACAGGGCTTTGGGGAGGGTAGTACAAGAAAGGTATAAAATTAACTCAGATGTTTTAGGCTGTTGGATTACTGCTGCAAAAAGACCTACAGAATTGTTCTTGCTGGAGAAACAAAATCTGTGTCCAAATACGTACTGAGGATCGACATTTACTGTTAGTAACGTCAAAATAGTACAAATACCTGGAAAGGGGATTAAAAAGTGTAAACCGCAGAAATATGATTCCCCAACTGAGATATTAGAACTAAGGGATAAAAATTTGAATCAAAATTATCGAGAAGTCTGTTAGTCATACGCCAATTCGGACGTTTCAAAATATCACACAACGATGCTATTTCTGTTAATACCTGTAATCAGCAAAATTTAGCACAGCCTTAATTTCGTATTGTTTATTATTTCAGACGACACACACATTCACCAAACCTCAATTAACTGTAAGCTGACGCACTGAACACGTGATTAGTTCACAAAAAACGTTTGTTCCATATTATGGGATTACGCCCATTCATAAGCTGTTTAAATATAACATCACAGCTACTAACACAAGGAAATGACTACGCATCATGTATGCCCATATGTTACATGTATTTTGTCCAACCTTCTGGACGACTGCACAAACACAACGTTTTCGTTATAAATGTTATTGTTAATCAATGTCTAATGCAGAATCAGCATACAATAATCCACGTATTAAAATTGTAATTGCTTGGATAAATATTTAGTAGAATTGTTCAACTATATTTTAAGCATGCCCGTTTAGTTTTAACAATTTTTTTGCAAGATTTCCTGAAGCCATGTTTCCCAAAGTGTGGTTCGAGTACTACCGGCGGTACGCGAAATTATTTGAAGGATTACGCGAGAAAACGAAATTATTAAAACTTGTTCCACAGTTCTGTCTGCTGTTCATTTATCGTATCATTGTTTTAATGGACATTGTCTATTGATTGAGGCATGTCTGACCTACAAGACCTTAATAACAGGACCTCTGAGTTTCTGCCCTTTATTCTTTTGATTAGTGCCGGTGGTTAGCAATGAACTGATGGCACTATAAATACTACGTTGGTAAGCCCGTGTATTTGTCAATCAGCTGTCCACAGCCCCCTGGGGGTGTGCAAGTTTTGCTGGGAGAGTACAAAGTCTAAGCTAATGTCAGTGTCGCTTAATAAAACATAAAACCAAGAGCCATGTTCGGGTCAGTCACTAACATATTTATCTTTGATAGACAATTAACAAGAATCAAAAAAGCTTCTTATATACAGCATTTGAAGTGGTTCTGAAACCCTGGTCATCAAAAGCGACCATAGCAGCTTCTAGGCGACACAATTTTAGGGCCGATACAGTTAAATTTGGAGGAGGGGCGACTGTGATAATTAAAATGAATTAACATCTAAAGCTGTTTTATATACCGTGGCTATTAATATGTCGGCAGTCAATGTGAATAAAACAATTAAGTACAGCACTGGCCCTATTATGTAATGGTTTAATCACTAGCCGCAAATTTATCTTTGTTTATTAAACGTAATACGTTTGCAGTAATTTTCATAGAAGCGTGTATGAAATGGTTATGTGGTCCAAGAACAACGAGGCAACACATTATATTACATTTCAAATATTCCATTTTAAGGAACAAACGTTGTTTATTCTCAGAACTGTAAAAGTAATCTGTGAATCTGTTCATAAAATATACAGTTATAGATGGTTAAAGCGCGTGGGCGGGGGGGGGGGTGTACAGTTATCAATGGGTTTTAAAGGATTAATTCCACTATAAACTTCTGATTTCTGAAACCGGGTAACGCTATATTTTTGTTACGGAATCTTTTGCTGCTGTTTTATGAATTACTACAGAATTGACGATTTGCGTAACAGCGTCTGGAAAACTCATGTTATTAATTGCGACGAAGTTTTAAATAGTTAAGCTGTTTTTAACTGAGTGGGAGGAGGAATTTTTAGTCTCCTGGGGCGGCATTTAAGTTTGCTGTCCCCGCTAAAACCCACTCAGACTCAGGCTGTGGGTGGGTGTTAGGAGATTACTGTGCCACTCAACAAAAAGAATTGCTGGAATTGGGATTTTTCTCCCAACTTTTATATTCATTTTGTGGCGTTGTACTTGCACATGCGTACTGCAAGCAACTTGCCGCCTAAAGAAAGTAGAACATAACTGTGTTTAAAGATTGATTTATATTTATTTACCAGACATATATAAAGAACTAGAGTTCTTTATGTGGCAATTCTTGTTAAACTAGTTGAAAAGGCCCGTTGAAAATGAACGGGCGACGTTTTCTTTTATATCATTGTCAGATTTTTCCTTTCCTCGCTTTGTACCTTCAGTAATAATGCGTCCATGTGTCTAAACTAACATAAAATCACTTCTGAAAAGAGTGTTTGCTATTATCTAACGAGAGTTGCCTGGGTGATATTTGAAGTTTCCGCGGAGACAACAAGTGTGAAGACGGCCATCTTCTGGGACGTTGTAAGCCTGTCGTGTAACCTGGAAGAAACTGACCGACGTTTAAGAAAAGCTTACTGAAGAAGATCATGATTATGAAGGCAGTAAGCTTCACTAGCCAGTATCTACTAGATTACATGATACTACTCCCACTAAACAGCAGCCTGTAAGAGTTGTCTGAGTTTAGAGCGAAAACTTTAGAATTTTAAACAGGGGAACGAAGAACCTTGTATTTCAGCCATAGTAAAAGACATGTACTCGTACAGTGGGCATATTTTTTAAACATGTAACAAAGTTCTAAATTTCTTTTTCAAACGGTATTGAATAAACATCATTAAAATTTGACGCAAAAATCAATTATGCATATTTCAATTTTACCCAAATCTTCCCGCCTCAATTATTCTTATTATTATTATTGTTTGTGTTTGTGTTTTGCTCGATATTAATCGTGCTACATTTCCGACATATTAATCGCTATGCGTAATGACAGGTCGTTAATTACACTACCAAGTTCAAAATGAATACGTTCATACGATTCACCTTCGCCATGAAATCGATGAAGCCTACCTCTCTCGGCAATAAATAAGTAAATCCTTATCCGTACGTTGGAGAATGAGTGATGAATTGCGAAACTTCATTTCGTTTTCAAGGACCTCATAATTCTCGCATCTTTCTGCTTGTGAGCAGCGGAGAGCCTCCGCTAAAATGGTTTATTAGTTCCGAATTACTTCCGCTTATGACAAAATGATGTGAACATCTGTGCTATTCTTCACGAAGTTTGCATATTGATCTACGTGACATAAATTCAATTTTCTGTAAAAGCAGCTGACATGATTTACTGTCAACAGTTGCCACCAGACTTGAGCATCGAAATCGTTACCTTCTCTACCCTCCCGCTCCCACTAACACCAATTCTTTAAGTTCTGAAGTTCCAGTGCGTCTCACGGAGAACTTTCCTTTAGGAAGAACAACTTTACAGATGCAGCTGAACAGCTAAGTTAAACCAATGAGAATCTGTTTTCGACCAAGTTTCAGATCTTGATGCCAGTAATACTGCATGTTTCATTGCAACCTCTGACAACGACAGCTAACATATGGTTCCGGAATGTTCCGCGATTCTTGAATTAATTATAACTAACCGAGGAATTGGGAAAGATACTGAGAGAGAATCATGATGAGAGTGAGAACTGATGACACGAAAATCTGGAACGTTTGTAACGAGACTCTTTACTTTGTAACCTTAAGCCATTAAAACGAAGGTAAGTATGTACGACTTGAAGTTTTACGTCGACTAAATGCAGAGAAGTCTTCTCGAGCGATCAACCGTAAGAATGAAGTTGTGTTTAGCTTCTCTCTTGATACGGTAAGAAAGTAATTTTCTCTCTTCTAAAAACTTGACGTAGCTTAGTTTTTAATGTAAATTGACCAGTTTTAAATTCCAATACTAATTACGGATCTGAAAGAAAACGGACTTTCTCATGAAGAAAATTATTAATCCCAATAAAAAAATTTCATATATATATATATATATATATACTACAAATACAAGTTGCGTCATCCTTCATACATGATCAATAAAATTCTTTTATGACCAGAAAAGTGGTTAGCTTTCGATTTATACGTTTTAGGTTACATGGGTGTTAATTACTTAATTTTTTTTACAGTCGTTTTAGTAGGTAGGATGAAGCCATATTTGGATAGTGCTGAAATATCACACGAACACTTTTACGCTTAAATGATGGATTGGTAATGATGTGAGCAACATTTATGAAGCTTAAAGCGCGACAGTGTTCCCATTTGTGTGGTTGTCACGATATATCTTCCTTGTCATAGAGAGGTGGGAGTATTAGCAACTAGTAACATGTCTATAAAAATGTTTAGGTAGCTAGCATGTAATAATTTCTTGTTATATCTTCAGCCTAACGATATCTAAGACAAAATTTAATGTATCTGACTCAACGGTTGGACTTCTTCTAGAAAGCCAGTCATCTAACCCAAGAAATCTCCAACTTATAAATGGAACTCTATGATTCATTATTGTCTTCAGAACCAAGAATTAAATTCACGAGCAATATCAATCCAGTCAATATGGTCGAATGGGAATAGGCAATTACAATAGGAGAAACAAAGGTCATGGAATAAATAAAAATACCAGTTTAACGTCTAACTTTGACGCTGGCGGCGAAGTTAAGTTGCAGGTAGCAACCAGTTGAATAGTATATATGTTAAACGAAACTAAAAGACAGGTCTATGCACATGCAATGTTTCATATCGTTGTACGTTAAAAATATATTGGATAGATGGCTTAGGTTTCATGACATTGATTTATAAGTTTCGTAGTTAAAGGAGCGTTACATTACATACGGTACGTATCGTCGTCCTTGTCTGTTGTATTCAATTTATGACATTTATGACATTTATGAAACGTATCTCAAGAGTTTCACAGTGCACGAATCTCTTCGCATATGAAAGTGATTAATCACAGTAACAAAACAGAGTTACTCAAATGTTGAAACGAATTATAATAAAAATTTAACACAAAAGCTGAGGTTTCAGGTTCCTAAGGAGGCTACAGTCCGCTGAAAACTATGCCACCTCTACAACTGTGCACAGAACGTAACTTTAAATTTGGTCGGGAAGAACACAAACACAGAACCAAAGAATATATCATAAGCAGCAATGTTAAAAGACAGAACACTCAGTGTGTAGTGTTGCTTTAAATATGCCTCAGTATTTGGCAGCCGTCCATTTAACTTAGCACTTAAATTACAGATTTATTTTGTAGTGTAGAGTTTGTTTAAAGGACCTAGTTCCTATTCGTACTAAATACATCCTTCAATTGGATAAAACTAGGCTGAATAAAAACACAATCTAGCCAAATGTTCTTGCCCTCATTAAAACATGTCCAAAAACAAGAAATGAAAATGTTTCTTTGTTTGAGAATTCGACTCGCCCCACTTAACTTCTTAAACTTCTGCCCACGCACCGCACCGCACTTCACTGAACTGGGCTTCTCGCATTCTCTGCAGATACGACAGGGGTTGCTTTTACTAGCTTGTAATTAGTTCTGCTAATAACTGCAATGGGGAAGGAGACGTAGTCATTGTCCCAACAAGCTGTGTCATAATACTATCCGTTTTAAAGGCGTGCCAAGAATCACTACCATAATTTCACCTACATTTTAACGGTTTGCTTTAAAGACTCGTAATGAATTATGTTAATGGTGACCACGGAGAAAAAGACATTATCATTTCTAAATAAAAAATCTCATTTCACTTTACTTCACCTCTTATTTTCTTGTTTCCTTTAAACGTAACTTCTATTAAGAGTACGTAACATGCTTCAGCATTAATTTTATCTCTCTTTGTTTTCTCAGTAGGCAAAAGCGGCGAGGTAGAAGACAGAATATTTGTAACTACAATAAATGTAGTATCTCTACTGCAGATTTGTATCTTTCGTTCATGAATGTGATATAAAAGGCGATCTGCCTTTATCAGAGCCAAATTAATGTATTCACTGCTGATAGTGACACCCACCCAGACCTAATACTTCCAGACATGGTAGTTTATAGACGTTTCAGAGGTACTTTCTCTTTCTAAAACGTTGGTAAACTTACTCCAGAGTACGCGGCGCTACAACCCAGAAGAGAGCCATCTTCATACTCGCCGCTGTGATAACCTAAAATCATAGAAAGAAAACCGCTCGTTTGCATGTTAAACGTTGCCCAAAAGTCCGAATGTAAGACACCAAATAGTACGAACGTGTAACGGCAACATTAAACAATTCGGTTTATGATGAAACCGGTTGCAGTTTTATTCCATTCTTTGCAGAAAATTTGTTTCTTCACTGTCCAAAAGATCCTGCTGTAGGATCTGTTGGACACAAATTTTTCCAAAATAAATTTTTTGTGTCGATTTCACTCTTTATCGGTTAAAATTTATAATCGCCACCAGCATACCTCGAATAAACCTTATTCTTTTATTGTTCGATTCCAAAACTGAGTAAAATTTGGAAGTGTCCAACTGTCCCTGACGTGTTCTAGGCCCCAAATTGAAGAATGTCCTTGAACTACCCTTCAAGCATGAAGTATGAGCGCATTGAATTACACGCCTATTATGCTATATCCACTTGTCATTAATTGCATTGCCAGAAAAATTATCTAATTCACGTAGCTTCAGTTTTTGTTATTTTCAAATAATTTATTCGTAAATTTAAAATACATTTCCTTATTATGGTTTCAGTCAAACTCAGGTTGTGGGGTGAATTCAAAACCAAGAACAGTCTGTGTTATAATTTCCTGGCTGGTCGGAGCTATCACATCTCAAAAGGGCGATATTCATTGAATATGGAACAACAGTGGAATCATT
This sequence comes from Zootermopsis nevadensis, assembly GCF_977971745.1. Lineage (NCBI taxonomy): Eukaryota > Metazoa > Arthropoda > Insecta > Blattodea > Termopsidae > Zootermopsis > Zootermopsis nevadensis. Next base: position 16,567,016 of record NW_028259192.1, on the reverse strand, counting down.
CTGGCATCGGATATCAGACGTATTAGAAATAAAACGCTCCACTGGCACTTTGCCCATCAAATCCCCGCATGAAGTGCCCGGAGACTGAACCCAAAATTCTAGTGAGTTTAAAAGAAGACGTGTGAATTACGGAGAGGCGACTTACTCATACACTCCATACATATTTATGCCGTTGGTAAACAAGATCTTCACAGATGTGACATTTATTTAAAACAGAGATAAACAAAAGTAATTGTTCATGCATCCTGAGTACAGACAATGGACACTGTCTGTCGACCTCAAACAATTTGGAATGGAACCAACAGCACAGCACTCAGAAACATGAAGAAAATTAAGTCATTCAGACTGTTGGGAAATGAGCGGATAGAATAAAGCCGTGTTTGGGCAGAAAGAGGTTAAGATGAAAGAAATGGAACAGACATGGCGAGGAAAAGAAGTTATGTAATGAAATACAAGTGGAGAGAAAAGCGAGAAGTTAAAAGTAGCTTAAAGGAGAGATAGAGCGAAAGATAAATACAAAAGGAAAACAACAAAGGTAAGGGGAAAAAATACAGTTAAAGAAATAAGTAAATGAAGAGGACGGTGTATATGAACGTAAAAACAGTGTAAGAAAAAACGCCAAAGCTGAAACATACAGACACTTCACGTAAAAATTGAAAGAATGATAACAGAAATAAAGCATGACAAAATTCTCCTTTTACAAGAACAAAATTAAAAATCATATATAATTCTCTGACAACAATTTATAAACAGAAACCTAAGAAAGTTGTCTGTTGGATATTTCGGAGGAAGACATTTTATTCAGCTGTGCGTGCGACAACTGAACATGTTAACAAATGTTAAACACCGAGACCGAAGAATGTACATTCCCATCAGACACGATCGATTCTAAACAGTTTTAACGAAACAACTAAGCACATGGCAGATAATAGGAATATTAATATCGGTCGAGCCTATTGTAGTGCAATTTATGGCATTTGATATAATTTCCTCTCGCAAAATAGCATTGCCGAGAACGTGTTGGGAAACAGGGTTACGAGGCGAAGGGTGGCTTCCTGTAGAGATAAGAGGAGCGATGCGTCTTGAATGGGTGAGGTCATATGAGGTACAGCAGAGCATGACATCACAGCCTGTGTTCTGTTGCAGGGAAAGCAATGGTAGATGGCTTGGTACAGTGAAAAATCTGAATATGCAAACAACTGGGTCTCGGAATTTTTTTAAAAAAAAATGGTAGATGACTTTTCCTTGGTACAGTGAAAAATCTGAATATGCAAAAACTGGGTCTCGGAATTTTTGAAAAAAAACCATAAGTTTTCCACGAATAATGACTTGGTGGAGAGAATATAGCGCAAAGGTGAAAATTGTATAATGAGCTTCATAAAATGTATCACTTCCAAATGATTATGAAAATAATAATGTGTGGAGAATGTGGCAGATAGGATGTAGTAATAAGTAGGATGTGAGAAATTATTACAATATTTTAGTAATGAAATATGAAATAAAGAAACAAAGTGGAAATATATTGGGAAATCATCGACGTATCTTCAAAAATAAGTTTGTAAGGATATAGGCCGGATTAAATGTTCAGGAAAATGTCCAGTGAACTGTCTTCACTCGCATGAGTTTCCCTGTTCATGTAAAAAAGTTGTACGATTCTCTTGTGACCTTGAAGCACGCAATTTGGTAATGGCTGGGGTAGGATGAAGACTGTGAAGCAAATTTAAAATCCCCAAAGATAAAGCGCCAAAATGCGGCAATTTAAAGATAAAAAATAACCATCATTACAATGCAAGTAGAGTACATATATTTGAGAAATTACGTCTTTAAAAGTTCTGGCGTTCCCTTAAATCTTCGTCATCCATTTTCTCGCAAGATTCATGCGTGTCCTTTGTTTAGAAACAGCATTAAATAATCCAAGATGCTACAAGTTTAACGTCCAGACTTTTGATATAAAAGGCAGCTTCAAACGCGCATCATTTAATCCTCATAGCATCATACTTCAACACTCGGTACAGCAGAGGAAGAGGGAAAGAACACTGTAAGAGGAGATAAAAGAAAGCCTAAAATATTATAGGTACAAGGAAATATTTGACTTTAAGAAAGTAGCAGGAACATAGAAGCAAGGTTACTGATATTACGGTCTGAAATGGGGGGGGGGGGGAGTTAATGTGAGAAACAGAACGTTAAAGAAAAAGTCTGGTGGAAATATTCTGAACAGAAGCCCAGTATTTCCGTCTCCCATAAGACTGTCAGCACCAGGCAAGGAAAATGGACATACAAATCCTCACCTTCAGAATTCGCATTACACAAACCCGAATGCCATTCTGTCATGGGGACCGTTTTAATTTGCCAGGATTTTCTTCGCTTTAAAGCTGTTTTTGTTTGCATTGCACACTGTAAACGGAGAACAAAAATAAGAGGATGGATCCAACCCAAATCATTAAAACCTATTTGCCTTTTTCATTATTCTCCTATCTACATCTAGCTCTTCCTAGTGTTCTCTTCCCCTCAGGCCTTCCAAACAAAAATAACAAAATGGTACAATAGTGAAGTGGAGTTTTAAAAACAAGACTAGGTATGTGTGGAAGACTAAATATAACACTCAACCCTTATTCTAATTTTATAACATGGAATAAAAAGACACATAATTGGTTAGGGTTCACAATGTGGTTGGAACAGAAATAAACGTAGAAAATTAGTATATATTTCCATGTCTTGCCACAAGAAAACAACGCAATAAATCCTCCGAAAATGTGGCACCAGCGGACAGTGGCAAATTAATAAACCGTCCAGAAAAGTTAAAGGTAGACTAAATTCAGGGAAAGGTTACTACAATTATCTGACAACACTTTGTCTTCCTGCCTCGTATATAACAATCTAAGTGTTAAAAGAGACAAAGAAACAACGCTGGTAAACTTCTACCAGACTACACGGCGATACAACCCAGAAGATGCCTATCTTCTGACCCATAGCCGTAAAAATCTCAAATCCTACTTTCAAATTACTGTACGAGATTTTTATAGGGTGTGAAAATGATCTCTCGTTTTAAAGGTAAGTGAGGCAAAGGTGAATTCTTCTGAGATATAAAATTCAACTGCAGTGTAAAATTAAATGTTACTACAGTGATCACTTCAAGTAATATGAAATGGATGGAAACTGTAGTAGGTTAGAGTAAGGGAGGTTAAAAATGCGAGCAGCATTTTCGTCGGAAAACCTATAGAGGTGACCATTTGGGAAATGCAGACGTAGATAATACTAAAGTGTCTTAAATAAACAAGGTTATAGTGTGGTCTGTCCCGCGCCGTAGCCGCGCGGTCTGAGGCATCGTGCTTCGGACCGGTGATACGGACTGCGCGCTGGTTCGAGTCTCGGGGAAAGAAATTTTCTCATGAGCTTTCGACCGGTGTATGGGACCGGTGCCAACCCAGCATCGTGAGGAAATTGGGGAACTACGATAAGTAGCGTAATCCGGTCAGGAAAACTAGCAATGGCTGGGGGTTCGTCGTGCTGACCACACGTCACCCTATATCTGGTTGGATGATCGTTCACCTCTGCTTAGGCATGTGAACGTGACGCCAGCAGTCACGCTAGTCGGCTTTGGCTCTCAGAGGGCTCTTATGCCACGGATTATTATAGTGTGGTCTGGATAAAGCTGGCTCGTGTTTCATTCAGTGGCGAACTCTTGTGGACAAGGCAATGCACCTTCGAGTATCATAAAAGGTAGAAACTTTTAACTAGTCAAGCGACTATCAGTTTATGAAGAAAGATCCTATTAAATGTGGGTGGGGGGTGGATTAATCTCACACTCAAACCCGTTGCCCTTTGAGATTGTTAAGAAGCTAGAAAGATTATTATATTCAAAAAAATACTGTCACAATACTTTCGTTGTAGAAAATGTCAGTATTCTGAAATATATGTGACATGAATTTGATATACATGTAAAAGATTTCAAGACAGTGAGCAGAAATATGTTAGATTAATCGGATGAAATATAATTGCGTACTTTCTTTGTTTTGTATTTTACCTATCGCCTGTTGGCCGTTTTTAAAAAATCCTAAAATTCACAATGCTTTTAAAAGGAATCTTCCTTAGTCTAGTAAAATAGAAGAGACAATTACTTTTCCGGATCAGCCAGAGCGAGGTATTCTCCACATTCAATCCAGAAGACGAACATCGACAAATATTCATGTACATTGCCATCAGTAGTTTCCCTATTACATTAAAAATACAATAGAATAGACAGCTGGACAGAGCTTAAACATGTAGACAATAAAATGTCTGACTACAACTTTTTGGCATTGATTGTAACGTACTGGATTTTAATTAATCAATTTTTATAGACCTACACTGACATGGTTCATTTTCCTCTTCAGTTCGTTTTACTACGACGTATTATTCAAGCCAGCGGACGGCTCCATCTTCTCCTTTCACTTGACGAAAAACATGTATTTTTAAACACTGTGACGGGATGACAAAAATAACTGTGATTTATGGGGTCGACGCGATCCTAAACTCGGCAGAGAGAAAACTCCGTAAAGACCTGAAGTAATTTTCAACCCGGTTATCTTTATAAATATCACCTTTTTTCTATGCTCTAGTCCTGTTTCAATTCGAATTTCACCGCCTGTTATCCAGTGCACTGCACTTTGACAAACGTAATTGATGAATAGCTTATTTAAGGATCGCAAGAGGAAATCAAGCCACTCGGAACAGGCCTAAGGAAAGTAATAAATCTTCTTAATTTTACTGATAACAAAAGACAGAAACTAGTCACTCGAATCTTCATTCCAAATTTCCCATCGCACGCCCATGCTTACCAGTAATATAGGGACGTCTCTTGAAATCCACCTCACATTTTGGAAAGCAACGCGGAAGGAAAACCCAAAGAAATTGTGCAATGAAAAATTTTGCTGAACATTCAACACTGCCTCGCGGTTACTATCTTATGACGCAGAAAATGAATAATGACAATAATAAGAACGTTGTACTCGGTGGTAAGTCTGACTTCCAGTGGTCGGTCCGATTCTCTGTGGTAGTCGCGTAAGTCAGCCTAACACTATGAGGCCTCAAGAGCGAGCCTCATTTCTAACTTCCTCTAATAATATTTGATGAAGACTGCAAATCATAAGGGTCCTTGTTCTGTAATTTTCTCTGTACTGCTGCTACTTTCCCTATATTGGATCCAAATACTTGTTAAGTAAAGCTGATGAAAAATTAAATTGCTTTCCGGAATATCATAAGAAGACAAGAGCAGACACCTAAATCTCAATGCGGACACGACGAAAAGGCAAGGATAATGAAAAAGGTATAAAAGAGCGAAGAAACAAATACAGAAGGAAGAGGAAGGTGGTTAATGGCAAGATTGCTCTAAATAGGAAACAGATAACTGCGAACAGGAGGCTGGAATTTTGCACACCCGATCGGAACTATTCAGCATCCCTATTCCTCAGTTTTCAAGTTCACGTGAGCCAACAAAGACCAGGGTACAGAATGCTATCAGTAGTTGTCTATTCGTCGCTGTTTACCCATGTGAGTAGTTTGGGAAACAGCATTAACAACACAGCCAGCCACAAGCCTAACATCATCGCCTTCCATGCACCTGTTCTCAGAATAAACCTCAGTTGCAAGCTTAGCACGTCGCGCCCAGAACAGACCTCATTCAATAGAAAAGAGGGTCAGAGGAGAATAAATTGGATGTGGAAACTTCGTTCCAGAAGACCCGCGTGACAGGGACACGAGACCCCAAGGGTTCGCATGGCGAAACAAGCAAAAATCAGGGATCAAGTAATGTTAGTGTAATGAAGGAAATGGTGACACATGAGCGCGGAAGAAGCCGGCGAGGAAAGGGAACTACAAATACAAGCAAAATATCAGGCGAAAACAAAAAGAGACCTGCAGTTTAATAAATGAATAGGATACGTTCTACGTCTGTTATTTCATAACGTTTCCTTTAAGACTCGGTGCGAATGCTCAGACAATTTGGAATGAAAGTTTAGGGTCATTGTAAGCTACTGCGCAATTTAAATCTTAATTATCCTTAAACTTACGGTCGTGATGCGTCATTTACTTATTTATAGTTCATTTAACGACGCTATTAAGCAACTCAGACTGAGTCGAGCATTGCGTCATATAATCTAGTAAAACTGTATCTACATTTCAGAGGGTCTTTGTTCTGTTTTGACTTTCAGCGTGATCGCCTTCTAAAATGTCGTGAGAACCTGAAATCTTACCACATAAACCTACATGTACATTGTCCAAACGTCAGTGCTGCACGCCGTAGCTTGAAGCTGAATGTAACTCAAGTCACTATGCATAATGGTTACATAAGCACTTAAAAGCACTTTCGAAAATATCACGCAGGAAAGACGATAATTTTGCAATACCATACACGAAATGTTACCGTAGTCAATCTTATACTTCACGAGGTATTACCTTTTAAATCGCCGTGGCTGCTTTAAATTACCAATCATTATTTGCTGTCATTTAACAACACGTTCCTGAAGAATGGCATTAATTCTCAGTGGTTTATTTGTGTAAGTACAATACATTAGAAGAAGCAATAAAAATACATTTGGAAATCAAAGTTAGAAGAAATATTTTACCAACGCCACACAATACTCGAATGAAAATAATGTAAATTTGACACAGGATTTCCTGGATCGCTACTGGAAGTGACATTAAAAGATAAATTACATTACATAATGAGGGAGCGAGAAACAGACTACAAATTACATACTTGACGTAAATAAATGGTTATCGGACTGAAAGCGACTTGTATACAAGACACAACAAGGAAAGATCTTTAAATGAAACAAAAGCACGCTCAAAGGAACAAACATACAGGACATATTCTGTATGCTCTGCGCGAGGGCGAACACCCCGACAGAAATACTCTTACAGTAGGATCAGAGTGTGGAGCGGTCACTTGGGGGACGTAAGAATAATTTTTTTAATTAATATGCCCTCGTAAAACTACAAGCGGCTTTAATCCCACATTCCCAATTGAAATTGTAGGCAAAAAAAGCAAATATATGACGTTACACGTTTTAGTATTTAATCAAACAACAAGAATAGATTGAGTATGTCTGCAAATAGGACAACAGGAAACAATCCTGATTTTTTGTTGTTGTTGTTGTTTTACGTTTCAGTGATAAATTACAGCAAAATAAAAAAATCATTGTTGTACAACGTTCAGAGAAACGGATATGCACGCTACTCTATCGCTATTCTATAACTTCGGTTATGCATATCAATGCTTCCTACAGCATTAATCACAATGAGGTTGAGATTAGTTTCGTCACATGTAGGTAAATCCTCAAATCATTGTTTTTCCTGGTAGTTGAATTCAAGCGGTAAATTGAAGATGATTGATTACTTTAATCCCGAAACCAGTAGCAATATAATACATTTCAGACCATTTTATTCAATGCAGTTCGAAAACACTGACTTTATCGACGAACTAATTGTTTTAATACTAGTTGCAGTGGAGGTGTAGATTACACATAGCTATGCGTCACCCAGGAGCCCAGGTAGACGCAGAAGGCGCACGAGAGATATCAATATGCTTTATTATATCCTGAGGGCCAGCACATTTGTGCTTTTGCGCATGTCAAATACGCCTTTTCTAAAACAGGCCGTTTGTGGGAAATATCCAATAAAGGCAATGCTTTCACTCTCATTATACAATGTAACATCAAATGACTGCCAATTAATCTTTTTTTTAATATTCAGTCTTTCGTCTGAACGCGGTGAATCAAGTTTTAATTTTTAACGTTAGTGAACAAATCCACGTTAACCTGATCGATACAAACAACGATTAATCGCATACCAAACTATTCTTATTTTTAACCATGAACAGTTTAACGTGTGCTGATATTTCTGGTCAAAATTTGGATCCCTCAGACTGCCAAGACCGTCAGGGGAAAAGACGTAAATTGTCAGCATAAAATTCTTTTAATCTAGACCGATACGCTGATATCATAAAGAATTGTGCAAAACCTGACGCACGATACGGGAAAGATTATTCCAGTCTCAAATTGTTTTGTGTACAAATAAACAACTAAAGGTTGTATTTTCTGCAAACTGCTGGAATTATTACGGATCTACGTGTAACTCTGACAATTCAGAGCCAAGATCAGCGGACGCTGGATATAAGATCCGCATGCAGTGTAATGACTGTGAAACAAAGAACAAGAAATATTACATACGCTGGGGGCATTTGCGATTTACTGGCATACAACTCAGAAGACATAAAAACGAACGTTTTGCCAGTACCAAAGCACAGAAAACGGGTCTACGTTTAGTTAACCGCAAAGAAAATTCACCATTGAAAATGTCACTACCACGCTCACTGCAATGCAGCCACTGAATTAATGTCTCTCGGTCAGAGCAAAGGAAACGCAAAATGCATAGAGCGATGAGGACTACAAACTCCTACAACTCTCACACTCACCCGTGATGCGTGTAAACAATTGGCCACTTTTGGAAGCTGCTGTGGTTTATAAGCAGGTAGGTTTCCACAAAGATACAGGAAGAGTTCAAACACAGCAAAAATCCTTAAAATATATGCAAAAATATTACGGGTGAACTATACATAAAAACTAAAACAAAAGTTCATATGAATATGGGTCCGTACACGTTTTCTCTTCGAGTTACAGTCTGGAAAATTCCTCCCAGACCGAAGCAGGTCCACTGTTTAAAGTGGGACAGGAAACATGAAACGCACTTGTATTTCCCATCTCTACTGCCAGTCTGACATTTGCGTGTATTAATTCAAAACGGCAGCGGTAATAGTAAAACACAGGTAAACTTGTCCCTGTGTCTAAGCACCACACCATGACGACATGTAGAACAGTTGAAGCAACGCTCCACGTATCCCCAATCGTGGCGCTAAGTGCAGGTGAATGGTTCCCTTCGTATCCCGAAAGCTTCACTCCAGGGCAAACATCCTCAGCTATTCATTGGGTCTGGGCGGACCACAAGTGACAAAGAGTAAAATCTCTTCCTCTGTAGGGAATCGAACCCTTGTTACTTTCATGAGTAAGCAAGTCAAGCTCATCAAACAACACAGGAAAATAGTTATAACGAAAGTGATATTGGTATTGGTATGGATACTTATTAGAGTACCAGAGTAAAAACTTGCATTAAGAGAGCTATGCTATGTTAATTCTGCTAAAATTAGGATACTTTCACTTTAACGAAGTTCACAAAGCCATGACTGACGGCTGTCACTTGGCAATCATCATCCCACCACGACTTCACTCAGCCAAAAGAATCCATTACGAATATCGACAACCTATTTCTTTAACAACCATTCTACATTATCCTCCCTCCCACCTACGTTTAGTGTGCCAAAGAGATTTTTTATCTTCAAAAATGTCTGCTGTCGAACGTAAACTCAACAACCAATAAAGGAGAATGAAACATATTTATGGGTCTAACAGCAATAGAAATAAAGTGTTATTTGATACTCGTCAGTTATTTTCTTGGGTGATGCTCGCAGAAATTGTTTATCCGTGGCGCCGGAATTATCGTCTCCTGCTTCTTCAGCAAACTTACATCACAACACGCGGTATGAATTTTGCTGTTGGACACAAAGCCGTTGGCTACAGCATGTATTATAAAAGGGATATTTGAGAACTACGGTCCGGCTGTGTAGTCGGTTTTGTGCAACACAGTAAGCCTTACTTCCAGCCTCCTTGACGCCTGTAGAACTGAAAGAGCTTCGAAATAAAATAGGTCAGACTTATAAACAAGAAGCATCAAGTATTATGAGCCATAAACTAAATTGTGTCATCAGCAGGACTGTGCCAGAATTTAGGTTAAATCAGGCTGTTAGTCGGTTCATACATAAGTTATTTTCTCAAGCAGAAAACTTTTTTTTAAGCTTCCTCTTCGAATGCTTTGATATTCGCTTGTACAGAATTTGAAAAGCAGAATCTGAACGTTTGTCCGCCGAATAAAGACGTAGTCAAATTAAATTTCAGCGTTATTTCTGTCACCTCAGTCAACGATTTTCAATGAATAGCCGTTCCACATGAATAAATACAAATTCTGTAAGTGCTGACATGTTTTACGATCTTCTCATTGCAACTCGACATAATCTAACACGTTCTCCTGTTAATAACAAGAAGCCCTGGGCGGTACATATTATCCCTCCCTTTATTTAAATGCCTGTATTTCAATAGAGACATCATAAAAATTCATAAATGAAGGATATTACGTTATAAATATGCATGAATGCAATATGCAACAGTATAAGCCCGTATGCAAATACAACGCTTCTCCGAAATAAATCTTTGCGTATAGTTTTAATGGAGATTGGCTGAGTCGAGGATTCTTACATCCTGTCCAGCAATGCTTCAAGATTGTTTGAAAGAAATTTGGGTGAAAATGTGAAAGGACTGTCTGTCTGTCTGTCTGTCTGTCTGTCTGTCTTTCTTGCACTGCAGTCGTGCCCTTCTGGATTCTCAGATATCTATGCTCTGGTTCCCTGGACGCCAAGCCGCAGGGCAATAATATATTTCTGTCTTAGGACACCTTAAGAACTGCATCGGCCAAACTACTGGAGATATAACAGAGGGCATATGGCGTCGCGTATAGGACGCGGATAACAATGATGTTAGCGGCCGTAGTGCATATGAGGATGTGCGCGATTTTAAGGAATGAAACAACGACAAAATTTAGATAATAAAATAAAGAACAGTCTGTCGAGTGTATGAAACAAAATGGAAAATAGGCTTATTTAACTTTCACTCCATAGGCCTATAACGTATACATTCCTTCTAATGCTTAAATATATATCCTGAAGCTACTAGAAACTAAAAATCAATAGACAAAATAATTATTTATTTACATATATATATATAGTGTGAGCAGTGCACTAAGGCATAGTCCTTCAGCCAGGTGCGTCATCGCTGCAAATGACGTATGTAAATCTTTGGACGTATTTAGCATAAACATTGTCTCCCTTGAGCGAACGTTCTCAACAAGGGAAATGATCTAACTTCGTTATCTGTCTTTTTATATTTTTTAAAGTTTTACAATTATATTAGTGTTCCCTAGCTGGATTATTTGTTTTTATTTATATTTCTTCATTTTTTGCTCTGTGTTAATATTGTTTCTATTTTGGGTTTGCCTGTACTTGGCAGTTATATTTAATACTGTACATGTATAAGTTTAGTTAATCCGTTTGTGTAATATTATCCATTATTATTTCACTATTATTGTATATATTATCAGTGTTTGCCTGTTATTGACTTCTTGCTGTTGGCAAACACGTAAATAAATTAATTGAATTGAATTGAATTACCAATAAATATTTCAATTGGTTTAGTAGTCAGTTCACTTTATTCCTAAATATAATATTTCTGTCAATCTAATTTAAACAGTCAAATGTCCCACAGAATTAGTTATTAACATAGGACACTCCTACCTAAAATTTCAAATAACGAGTGACTACTTACCATGCAAATAATAAGGGAATATTGTTATACGGCAAAACAAACACACTTTCCTGCACGACATTCGGAATTTGTAGTTTCGGGGAGCGAGAGGCAGGAAAAATTGAGTCAAATAGAATGGTAGAGACCCTGTCACGACTTTGTCATACACATAAAAGAATCTCAAACAGGATCATAGGAAAACTTTTATTGAGTTCTGGAAGATTTTAGGTCGAAAAGGACGTTTAAACCGGTCCCAGTATAAGGAAACCAAGTTCTATGACTTTGTTGATAATACTCATGTTTTGCAGATCTGCCAAGGAAACTACATAAAAAAACGAGTCGTGAGTATAAAACTTCAGGAAGTAGCAAACTTTATCTCTTTCCACTTAGAGAATTTTATTCATATATGACTCTTCAAATCTTGCCTCATCCCAAACACTATCTTTTCTGCTGAACTGCAGAATTCTAAAGTAATATAATTCAGTAAAGGTAATAGAACCTGAAATAGCTATTGTACCTATATGCAAAGGACAAAAATCAGTTAACACTGCAGCCGTGGGTGCATACACGACATTCTGACAGACATTTCCCAATACTAGACGCCTTCCTATGTCTGTCTGTACGTCTGTCTGACTCCCGTCTAGGAAACGTAACTGTAAATATGGTACTTAATAACTTGTATGATATTTCATCTTAGTTAAGGGGTTTCACGTGTTGTTAAGTGCTTAATACTAGATTTAAAATAATTACATACCCTCAACTGTGCTTTGAAATTTACAATTAGCGTAACTTTATCGTACATACTGTCAAGTGATGACTCAAACACTGACTGTGACAAAATTCTCCATCCTCCTACATGACTTCCTTTCGTAGGTCCTAACAGTTTCCTGAGGACATTGTTCTCAGTGCCCTCAATCTACGTTCGCCCCTTAGGACGTGAGACCGAGTATCACACCACGACAAAATAGCCAAAAAAGTTCTAGGTTTGTACAGAGTGTTCCACCTAAAACCAACTTTAACTTTATCTGCAACTGTAAGCTTCAGTGAAATCGATATAACAAGACAAAAAGTTGTTTTCACTTCATTTTTAAGATGGCCGTCTTCTGGGTTGTAGCGTCCTGTAGCCTGATAGAAGATTTTCATAGGTCCTTGCTGCCTGATCCAAACCCAGAAGACAACCATCTTCGGAATCAAAGCCGTGAAAAACTCAAATCCGGCTTATTTGAATTTGTTAGGAAAAAATATTTACAGCAGATGTCAATCAGATTCTCGAACGTACACAAACGCTTCCTGTGTACTGAAACTCTGTGTCTAGTCCGTGTATTGTTAACTTATTCAGTGCATTCTCGCCAGGATAAGCACCGATAGATATCTCACGAACAGCTTCAAAATATTTCGCAGCGAAGCAAATTTTCGAGACTGAACACGAGTTCTGCGCCATGTTCTTGCGAAACTAGAGTGAGCAGGGTGACGTTGATTCGATTGCCAAGGGGAAGGTTGCGAGAGAATATTATAAGCGGGTGAGCCTAGTTCTGATTTCTTGGTCTGCGTTTTAAATGCTACATCCTGTATATTTTAAACACTGGGTTTTGGACACAAGACAGATAAAAGATTGTGAACCGAATTGGAGAATCTAATTGTCTAAGTTGGCAAAGCTGCATTGATTCGCATATTTGCGGTCCAGTAACACTCCTCGGTCGCTATTTAACGAGTTTCTCGAACTTTTAGTGATGTTTATTACAGAAGTTGCGGGGAATGTAATCTCAGTAGTGAGTGTGGGGAGATTAACCGAGCCCAGACTTGTTGTTCTCCTGGGTGCAATAACAGTGCTGCTCTCTGCAGGTTCGCATAGCAGTCTGCTGTTGTGCTTGTCCTGAGCTCAGGGTAATGCTTGGACCTAAGAATGATGAAATATGTGAACTATTTAGGTCAGTTGGTGCAAACCCAGAAACTCTGTGATCTATACAGTTCACTAAGTAGACTACAATGTTAGGAAACTGGCCTAAGGAACGTTATGAAGGACTGAGCATGTGGGTTAGGACGAAAGAGAGAAAGAATAAATTAGCCTCTTCAAACATCGAAGAGATAAGACGATAACATTAACATTAAGATTAATATCACAAACATAAGATTTTAGGGCGGGTAAAAGGGTCACTGTAACTGTCTGAGGATTCAATCAAATGGTGAGCTTCTAGATTAAACTTGTTAATCATAATATTTCCGTCTTAGTACATTTTCAATGCATTATATAAGTCCATTAAGGTATTAAGATGAAAGAGTAAGTACTTAGAGCCGATGTTGATCTTCTAGATTGTAGAGACGTGCGAACTTGTAGCTAGATACCAAATTTTTGGAGAAACACTTTGCCTCCAGCTTCAAAGTTGAAGACGAACATCGACATATTTACCTCCGCGAGAACCTCACATTTCTCTCGCAATTATTCTGTGCTATTGCCGCTGGAGTGGTACGTTCAGGGTTTCCTTGTAGGGTATTAAAAATACAACTAATCTTATTTCTCTGATACAAACAAATCGTTCAGTAGGCTAAATGTGACTTCGTGGACAAAATGGAGAATTATTGACTTAAAGCAGATGGTACGCTGGACTTTAAAGCGTTAAGAAGGTATAAAACGTTCAGCACATTCAAAATGGAATGTAGTCATACTCAACGCCTACCTGGACTATGCATGGACGTACAACAGACCGAAGTTGAAACCTAGAACCCGAAAAGAAGGGCATGAGGATTTTAATCTCCATTTTTTATGCTTTTATGTAACGGTAATAAGCACAGGGATAACTTTTACTTCTTTGAGAACATACCATCAGGGAAGAATAATAAAATTTAAATGCAAATGCGAGAACTTCTGTGCGTCACAAGGAGAGATGGTCTGCAACAAGCTTATATTACGCGGTACAATTAATTTTCCGAAACTGTATAATGTTAAGTATGCAAGAAATCTATTCGCACATTTACTTTTCATTTTGAGTTATGGAAGACAAAAATATAAACGAGAAGATGTGAACAAGTGAAATTGTCCTGAACACAACAAATTTTACGTGCTGTAATTATAAGGGGATTTGAAGATGATACCAGAAACTATGATTAAACTGAAATACTTGGAAAGTGTACCTAAGTAGCCTGCAAATATAATTTTGTCATGCATAAAAATTAACAAGTTGCATAACTAACAGAGAACTTGTTTGTATTTTAAGGGGCATTTGATACGTTCTCTCAAAAAATTCCAAATCAGATTACTACCATTTTCTCAGTCTTTATTTTAGACAGTCCTTCAACTAACACAAATCTGTATGATTCGAGGTTTTTACGACGGTGAGTCCGAAGATTTCTGTCTTCTTGGTTGTTGCGTCGTGTAGTCTGGTAGAAGTTTAACGACGTTTCAAATGTCCTTGCTGCCTCCAACATCAGGACGATCACCGCCCTGACGACGAATGCAGCAAGGACCTATGAAACGTCGTTAAACATCTACCAGACTACACGACGCAACAACCAAGAAGACAGAAATCTTAATACTAATTTAATTATTTTTTCTAGTGGCTGACTAATTCTCATAAAGAAATGTGCTATTCATTCCAGAACCTGTCCTTTATCAGCCTCTTCCTATGTAATATTAATGAACAATTTCATTCGCTGTAAAAGTTGTGTTGGAAGCGTCATTAGATCATAAGTTAATCACGTAACTAAATAAAAGACGACGCGGCGCTTAGACATATTCCAAAGTCAGGTACAATGCTGAAATTACCTTAGCAGTGGAGTATTATTTCGAGATAAATAATATTCTATGATTCCTTATGCTTAAGTAATAAAATTCTTTAAAGTTTCACATCTTGCAAATAAATTTTCTGCCGTCTCGTGCCTGTATATTGACACAGAATGGGAATCATATTCGACTTAGTAACATACGCGGGTTCACTGAAATAATGTCAGTATTAATATTGGCTGTGGTATCCTGGTTGTAAAGTCTTGTGGAATTGTAGATAGATACCAGCATTTCGGAGGAATATCCTGCCTCCATCTTCAGCTCACTCACAAGTACCCAAAATATCTGTACCTTACAACACTAAAACGTGCAAGCAGGCTTATCTGTCCTGGTCCATTCTGCCCACTCCTCTGTTATTGTCTTATTTCTTGGAAATATACGCGGCGCCTTTGTGAAGTTTATTATTTCATGAGGCACGATTCTTGAGGCTTCCAAGAAAATTAACGAGTTTTAGGAGAGAGTAGCATGAAAAGGAACAGAAGAATTTATGTGCCCTCAGAGGATATTTTTCCCTTCTGTATCTGGAGAACAAAATGAGAAAGAGCGAACCCGCGTCTCAATAAAAGAATACCTCATAATTTAATGAATTCATCCAACAGCAGAAAATAAAGAACCCCTTAAAAATGTGAAGAGTTGGAACTTAGTTATAAGTGAACTAAAATTCTTGATGATTAAGAAGTTCTAGTTTTCACGTCACAATCTACTAAATTAAATGCAGTGCCTAATATTTCCTTAGATTAACGACGTGTTCCAAGGAAACCACTTTTATCAATTACTGAGATGGATTATAAAGCTCGGTATTAAGTGCAAAACCCAACTAGAACAAAGCATATTAAAACAAGCACGGTTCTTACGTTTGTACAGTTCAATTAACGTAGATTATGTCTATAAAATTAAGGATGTTGAGATTGGCGAAGAGTAGAGCACGCATATCAGCGATAAGAAATGATAACACTACACCCGCCCTCCCCCACAAATAAATTCAAAATTCAAAAAGCGGATATGATAAAATAAAACATGAAGAACCATTAGCAACGCTTTATGGCCCCTAGAGGGTCGCGGCTGCTTCTTCTAGAATCGTTGTTCTAGATAATCAAACTAAAGCTGAGTATATTAGAAATGAAAAAGGAAAAGATACCAGAGAAATGAGAATTTTGTCACGAAATAAGGGTATCGTCTGGACAAAGACGAAACCGCTGAGAATGCTGGAAGATGAGGAAGGGCATTAGGGCTGACGAACCAAAAACGGACAGAGCGACAGAGCGTACAACGTGGAGAGCTTGATTCAATTTGACAAAGGCACAGCATGTGAATCGCACAATGTTAGGTCTTTCGTGTGTTTCCTGCATCTGTTGTGTTTTGCTTCTAACGCGAGTCAATTCCATCCATCCACTAAGCCACCCGAAATTTTCTCTTTACAACAGACGTACACTTTTGCCGCGATGAAATTCCAACAGTAGAGCTCTGTTTGTGAATCGGTACTTGGTATACTCGTAACATTGAAACTGGTACTACATACTTTCGAAGAAACACAAGTCAATCTAGGTCAATCTACTGACCTTAGTTACAAACAATCCCATTCTGAAAAAATAAATTCATATATATCACATTCATTACATTGCTTCTTCAACATCCAAGGATAATAGTCAAGCTGCTTCTTGTCTGTCTATCCTACTTCGTCCTTTCAGTTAGTAATTTAATAACAGTAGATGTCACTGTATTAAATACAACTGGAATTATATAATTATTTTTCGTATAAGACTGTAGCCCTTCGTCCTCTTAAACATCTGAGTCTAAATTAGACCACAGTACAAATAAACGCTTACAGTAGCTATCGGATCTTCATACTCTGACAAGTTTAATTAACCCTGTCACTGATATTATACTTACAGATAACTGACATTGCACTAAAAGGAAATAATAACCAAACCCGGAATGATTCTACACGACTGTGTAACTAAGAGTGGTATGCTATATCAACAGCAAAGTGAACATAGTCCACTGCCTAAAATTTATTTAATGCAAACGGCTACATTTTATTGGTAGACTATATATAACCCCACAATTATACTATAACAGTTGTTTCTAATATTTTATTCTTATTAGATAAATAACGTGCATCTGACGTTTCGGCAGCTGGTTCCATTCGAGTTTCCAGACAATATCATTGCCTTCTCAGCCTTTTCCTAGACTTAGGTCCACATTTTCTCTCTCTCTCATCGGACTACAGAGACACATATTACAACTGAGGAAAATGTATTGAACAACCATGATAATTTCTTTAAAATACCAATGAAACAGGCATACCATTGAAAACAGGTTCATATGTTACTCAAAAAATGTCTCTAACATAACCAATTATTATTTGTGATATCAGTTAACTAATGCATTTATTTCTATATTCTGTGACGCATATCAGCTTGTATCTGTAGCGCAAGAGAAAACGTTAAGCTCAAAATAAAATACAAACTGTTAAGAGCTTTGACGTGTTTCTTCTGTGGATGTGAATTGCTCTGTCGCTCAAAATGCTGAGGACAAACACCGACTACAAACAGTTCCTGTTTCGTCCGCACTAAATGAACGCCTGTAGCTATGAAGTATATACACGTTATCCAAATGCACAATGCATTATTTACACGGCGACGGAAAACAACCAAGTCTATGTTCCAACCCATTTGTATAACAAGTCATACGGCAGCCCAGAATCAGAACTAGTCGACTTCGTCTTCAAGCAAAGAGTGCGCTGTGCTACTTCGAAAGAACTCCTACGAAGAAAAACGTGTGATCAGCATTCCTACTTCGTACTCTGGTTAGATTCCAGGGCCGGCTACTGGATGTATTACATACTAGTTTTCTTTGTTTTACTCAGTCTCACCTTGAACATGTGCTTACATTAAACGTCGAAGCCAAATGGCTTAACACACACGATTCTCTCAACTAGGTCTATGTCCCATAAGTGGTCTCTTCTTTTAAGATTTTTTTTGTCAGAATTTCTGTTCATTTCCAACATTCGTACTACATATTCTTCCTATTTTATCTAAGCTTTGTCTCTACATAAAATTAACATTTAATAACTTCGGTAAATTACGCAAATAAATTTAATTAACGTGGTGATATTACAGTGCGTTCCTTATGTAACTTAAAAATCGTCAAATAATAGCAGACGATTTAAGATTTCGCGGATGCAATCTGTGGCAATGACGATCACGTTTTTGCTGAAAATTTAGCAAATACCTGTGGGTGTCGTTCCTCTGGGTAACGCTCAATGCAAGTTGGATGCAGGACAACGCAACCAAGAAACTCCGGACTTTGAATACTAGAGATAACACAGTCTGTAAATATGTCACATGACGTTTTGCATCCTAAACTTCGTGCTTAACATAACACAAACTACTCCTGAATTTATGCAACAATTTACATGTAAAGTTCGTCATCAGGATGTAGTATACGTAATTTCCGTGGAGCCGCATACCATAGGCCGAAATTACAAATTGTGAGAGCCAGATGTTTGGTCTTTAAACGTTAACAGGATGAGAAGACGATGCCGGCGGAGAAAATCATGCAAATATCCTCACTTAAAGGAACAATGGTGGCACAGTCAACTTTCATCGTTGTGTGTACTCAGCCTCTTTCATCAAACACCCACCACACTAATAATTAACATACATTATACCTTTATAGTTTAGATGCGTCATGTTTGTGTTTTCAATTCATACATATATTTATTCTTCAAGTCTATACACAAACTATATTAATATTGATGTTAAAAATTAATTATAGTGAATTTTTATAACAATATCCAAACTCATTTACATATAAATAATATTGATAATGTTAATTATATTATTGATAATTTCACAGAAATAATGAACAAATAACATAATACGCCACATAATATGCAAAAGAATCAGAAGAAAAAAGGAACATCCACAACTACAACCTACAATCTACAAATACTGAAAAGCGTGCATTAAAAAATATTGAATAGTTTTAAAAATAAAACCTGATGATGATGCTGAGACATCGAAACATGTTGTAATATATAGCGCAAATTGTAACATCGAGGAAACGATGAATAGCGCGAAATATTTATATCAATTTTAATTTTTAACATCAATATTAATATAGTTTGTGTATAGACTTGAAGAATAAATATATGTATACATTATACCGTCTGTCAATAAAACACGTAGATGATGTTTTATAACATGGCTGAATGGGACATCTTTTAATGGCGTTAAATGCTAATATAGATCGACGTTTCGAAGACTCCTACTGCCAGCAGGTTCAAGGCGAAGTTGTATTGCACCATTCAGTTGTTTTTATATACAAATTATTCACTTATACTCCGTGATATTTCGCGGCTTTTCTTTTACCATCATGCCTGTCTTGCATGAAGATGGCTGTCTTCTGGGTTGTAGCACCGTGTAGTCTGGTAGATGTTGACCAACGTTTCGGAGGTGCTTGGTGCCTTTTACATCAGGGCACCCTAATCAGCGGCAGCAAGCACCTCTGAAACGTCTGTTAACTTCCACCGTAACATTCCAGAATACAGTCTTTCGTACTCGCCAACGAGACAATATCAAATTTCAATTGTTTTTGCAGTTTCGGTCAACATTATAAAAATTACAAAACACTACTTATATGTATTAGTTACGTTACTACATTCTACGAGCATGAAGAGAAGAGACAAACTGGGAGACCTTGATAAATGTCGGAGGATAATACTAAAACAAGGGAACTGACTTGAAGGTATGGAATGGATTTAGCTGGCTCATAGTGGGGGTCGGATGAAAACGTAAATTACCCTCCGGTTTCCATAAAAGCTAGGCAATTTGTTGACTAGTTGAGTGATCATGGGCTTCTCAATAAGGGCTACCCTGCATTAATTCTATTACATCTTATAATTTGATATACATGCTGAAAAGTCTAAAACAATGGGCTTTCAACGACGAAACATGGTTAAATGAAACCTGAGAGAGAAAATAAAGTAATTGAAAAGTCAGAATAGTAAATTAAACCTGTAGGCCAATAGAATGTGTAATGCCAATTACAATTAAGACGCAGAAAGAATTATTAATTCTCCAATAGACGTGCAGCACATTTTATGGAATGTTGAAAGGATGGAGAAGAACAAAATTACATAACGTGATTACCTTGACAGCAGTGCTCTCAGAGTGCGAAGTTTAATCATACGCATACAGAAATCGATCGATCGATCACGAACACAGACAGCAGAAATGTATTGTGTACGGTACAGAATTAATAACAGGGATAACTGAGATATAAGACTAAACATACTTAGCCAAAACAAAGACACAAATAAATAAATAGAATTTTGCATTTTAAATGTAACCATAGATTTTCAACACGTCCCGCGCCGTAGCCGCGTGGTCTGAGGCATCATGCTTCGGACCGGCGATACGGAATGCGCGCTGGTTCGAGTCTCGGGGGAGAAGAAATTTTCTCATGAGCTTTCGACCAGTGTATGGGACCGGTGCCAACCCAGCATCGTGAGGAAATTGGGGGAGCTACGATAAGTAGCGTAATCCGGTCAGGAAAGCTAGCAATGGCTGGGGGTTCGTCGTGCTGACCACACGTCATCCTGTAACTGGTTGGATGATCGTTCACCTCTGCTTAGGCATGTGAACGTGAGACCAGCAGTCAAGCTAGTCGGCTTTGGCTCTCTGGAGCTGTTACGCCACGGATTTAATTTTGAATAGATTTTCAACATGCACAAAACGATTAAATTAACGGTAACATTGAATTATCACAGCCATGTCAGTTTTAGCTGATGCATTGCCTCTAGTCGATAGCGGTCGTAGCTTCAGCTGTTTTGTCGCTCTTGCCACAAACAAACACTTCTTCTGTCCCGAAATGTTGTTACACATTAGCAATGCTTCGCGAACAGTTCGAAGAGACTTCGACACGAATCAGTGTTAGAGAACGAACACGCGTACAGCTCTTGACTTTTATCATGTTCGCACCTGCATAGCTCCTGCGCAAGCAGTTTGAGTAGCGGCCTAGCAACAAGGTTGACCTTAATTGCCACGGGAGAGGTTGGGAGGGTCTATTACACGAGAGTGGATCTGCTTCTGACTTTGCGTTTGTATCGTAGTACGTAACTGTTAGTGGGTGGCCTTCTAAATGGTAGTCCCTGTACAGCTGAAATAAAGAACAAAAAACAATTGATACACCACTATAATACGGTATAGACAAGCAAGTATTAATATATTCTCCATAAAGATGTCGCAGTGTCATCTACTAAGGACTGTTAAATTATTAGACTGGGCATAAGACGGCTGAGATTGAACAACGTTCTTAACCGGAATATATACGAATTGCTCAAAGATGGTTATAAAAAGAGATTCGGTTCAGTACTACAATGACGAACGAAGATAAGCTACGGACCGACGAAAACTTGCAACTGTAGCTTATTATTCCTAAAGTTTATACTTTTATCACTTTATAAGCATTTAAGCAATTAGCTATATTTTCTGCGATAGCAATTTCCAAAAAACGTGATTTCACGTTTTAAATTTTCTTAAATTTATGGCAGTGCTTAAGAACTGTACCATGCAAATAAAAGTTTACCTCCTTTTCGAGAAATTTAAAGATGTTCGAGAAGTTGTAGAACAGCAAAGTTTGGGAACCCGAATAATATACGGCGGCTCGTATAGGTGCGACGTGTTGCTTAATCTGTAGAGGCATTAATTTCAGACGGTGGAGAAGTGAGACTTGTAAACGATAACAGTTATAAATGACCTTTAATTCATTCCTTTTTTTCGAAAACAACATTATAGCACCCACATTTATAAGTTCACGAGACCAGTGAGTGCAGCCGTGTTTGCTTTCTTTGAGAATTTTAGCCTACCAACGATTCAGACGTACCTTGCTACATTCATAATCAGGGCTGACGATGAAGGCAGCAAGTACCTCTTGTTTCGTTGTAAATTTTGCAGCACCTTTCCTCTTTTCAGATATTTCGGACAACAGCTTACGAATAAAGTTTGTGCACGACCCATTGCGGACTCCCCAAATGCTTGCTTTAGCATTTCATAGGTTTCCGTAGCCGTTTTGGCGAGTCTTTGGCAAAATTTGATGCACACGCCATTCCGAAATCGCAGGAGGGTCGATGTAATGCACTACCAAAACGCCCGTAACTAAGAAACAAATGCTAATTCGATGATGTCGGCTGGCACACTGATTCACTATGAATGTAGGCCGCACCCCCTAGCGGCAGAAGCTCGTACTACATCCGGTTCGCCCTCTATTGACACAGTCTTTAAACTTTCCGATCGAACCTCGTAATCTGTGTTATACGTATGAAAGCCAGTTTGACGTTTCATGTGTTTGCTTGCGTTCACATAGGTCTAAAGTTATCAGCAGTTACGCTAGATGGCAAACTTCGATTTTATAAGTGCTGCTATAATTAAGTAGCTTTTAGAAGCATTTCGGTTGTCGCTATCATTTGAAATGGGATAGAAAGAAACATGGGGAAAAGGAAAGAAGGTACGTACGTAACAAATGGATAAAATAGAGTAAGAAAAGGAATAAATGTTAGGTAAACGAAAGAAATCTGACCCTGTTCTGTATGGGCAGTAGACGTTGTTCCTATTTCCCTCAGCATTTTCAGGTCCACATCGCACGTGGCAGCTACCTGATGAATAACAAAGCTCAACTGGTCCCTAAGGCTCTAACGCCCGGACTACAAGCACAAATAAGCAGTAGGGCGGTAATTATTTACCGCTGGCCACCGAGCCAGCTGAAGACTGGAACTGCTCTTGCCACCTTGATAACCTCGCGTTCCATTAGTCGCTGTTTGTGACCCTTCGTCCAGCAGGCGATAACCTACTTACTCCCTTTCTCTCATCTGCCCGCAGCTTCTACGGAAACTGCAGCGTTCAGAATTAATTAAACTTGGAGTTGTGTGCTGCACTCACACTCTTTACACAAGAGAAGTGACAGCAAGTTATTTGTTTCAAATGAACAAAATGTGAAAATTTCTATGCTAATGGACTCTTCCATGCTTCTCAGCTTTACTGAGTAATCATAAAATCCTGTATGTAACAAGCAAATTCGTGTGATTACTTCTTACATAATTTTAACATGTTAAATTACACAGAGAATATTAAATTTCTTGGATGTTCCTTACTTCGTTATTTTATTATAATTACTACACTTAGCACAATTCGACCTTACACGCAGAGACAGTGCAAATTACAAATTAAACAGAGGTCAGAAATAAGTCCCATTGACCATATATTTGCTTCAACAAAATTTCCCAGTTTATCCTTATAATGGAATTGCATTTCTTCCTCTGATTTAAGAACTGAACCTTTACATATTATTTGGATTAAAATTATCTTTGGGCGTCAAAGTGTATCAAAGACCGCAAGCTAAATATTATTATGTAAATTAAACGTACAGTTATTAGCCTAAATAGCTCAAGACCGATTCACGGGTACGGAACTGCTGCACTATGTATAATCCAAGTGAAGATCATGTTTTATGCTGCAGGAAAACGTGGCTACAAGAAACGAGACCGAAGAAAATAATAATGACGCTGAGGGGCATTGGAGACGTGAACCCAGCTGCCTAGGCAATTTACAATACGCGATCCGGGATAAATTATGTAACAACACGCTCTGAAAACGCAATCCGGCACTGGTCGAGGTAGAATAATTTTCTCGCTCATTCTTTTTCCTTGTCCCGACAAGTTCTGCATTGCTCCCTGAAACTGAAACACAAACCCGCAAAGTTTGTGAAACAGACTTGTACATACAGCAAATAAAAATAAGAATTCGCCTTATCAGGCTCAAGACACGGGAAGATGCGAAATTCGGGAAGTTGTATACAATTTTTCCCCTGAGAAACAAACCGACTAACAGCTTAAGTTATAATTTGGGAAAGAAATATAAGTATAATCAATCTCTTCTTACTGGCTTTGTTTTAATACCCGTTAGTGTAAACGCATGTACAAGAATTGCTTATAATCTCCCACCTAGAAACTCAGTAATACTGTAAAATCCGTTAATATCTGAGAATACTTTTCGCGAATAATCCCCGAGCTTCGCTGACCATTCCAAACACACGAGTTGATGGCCGGCCAGCCAGCCGAGATACGAGGAAGACCTCCAAGTGGTAGCACATACAGTGTATTACCTTGCCCTTTCCATCTTTACTTTCCCTTTACTGTGTCGCAGCTCGAGCTCGGAGATATTTCGCTTTTAGAGTAAAAAATATGCTGAAAATGGAAGATGACAGCAGGGTGTTTCGCAAAGAAGTACAGAATCCGTTAAAACTCTTCACTCACTGCTAAGCTGAAGATATTTGAAAACAAAGTGCTGACAAGATAACATTGCGACTAGAGAAAGGGGGAACTGAGAAAATTACATGATAATGAGCTTCATAATTTGGGCTGTTCACCTCTTGCTCCTGTTAGACTGGTTAAATCATGGTGTATGGGAGGGCGGAACAAGCAGGGTGAAAGAGGAATAAGACATGTCAGACTGTGGCCAGGAAACCTCAAGATTAGGTTAGGCGTCACAGACGTAGACCGGGAGGTTAACATTAAAAAGCATCTCACTTAATAGTTTGCTAGAGTATATACAAACATCCTGTTGTGATACTACCAGTAAACATGGTTTGTGCACCCCTCAATACACAACAATTAATAAGTCAGATCAATAAATACGAATTTATTTCTCAGGTACAAAAGATGTTTTTGTCCTACTATATATATATATATATATATATATATATATATATATATATATATATACAGTGGGACGCATCGCCACCCACGTTTAATCTAGAAGAAACGTCTTCGGCTGTTTTCTGTCACAGTCACAACGTTTGACCAAACAGTCTGGTAGGTGAGGCCATAAGACCTCGACATCTCTGAATAATGTCGCACTTAAATTTTCTTCAAAATGACACCCCTGAGTTAACTGATAATTCAATGCTGATATCGATTTTACGTTGAAGCCCGGATGTTCATAATCAATCAACATAAATAGTTTTTAGAAGGCAGTGATGTATCGTATAGGGGGTGATAGATACGCCACGGTGCGCAAGAAGATGATAGATTAGCATGCTGGCGTAGTGTAATGGAGACAGGGGAGGGGGTGGGGGAACAGATCAAGGACACGCGGAAGAAACGAGGGCGACAATGTCCGACCTGAGAAATACGCATATGTGAGTACTATTTTTAATTACACCCGATTTAGTCTCTTTCAGGCAAATTAATTCAGGGTTGTTGTCTGCAGTCTTGAATAATTTCTTCATATGCCGGGTTAGAAACAGTATGAATATAATGATTTCTGTCTTCTGGGTTGTTGCGCTGTGAATCGCCCTGATGACGGAGGCAGTATGACCTCCGAAACGTTGGTAAACATCGACCAGACTACACAGCGCAACAACCCAGAAGACAGAAATCTTCATACTCATCGCCCTGATGATGGAGACAGTATGACCTCCGAAACGTTGGTAAACATCTACCAGACTACACGGCGCAACAACCCAGAAGACAGAAATCTTCATACTCATCGCCCTGATGATGGAGACAGTATGACCTCCGAAACGTTGGTAAACATCTACCAGACTACACGGCGCAACAACCCAGAAGACAGAAATCTTCATACTCTGATGACGGAGGCAGTATGACCTCTGAAACGTTGGTTAACATCGACCAGACTACACAGCGCAACAACCCAGAAGACAGAAATCTTCATATTCATCGCCCTGATGATGGAGGCAGTATGACCTCTGAAACGTTGGTTAACATCGACCAGACTACACAGCGCAACAACCCAGAAGACAGAAATCTTCATACTCATCGCCCTGATGATGGAGGCAGTATGACCTCTGAAACGTTGGTTAACATCGACCAGACTACACAGCGCAACAACCTAGAAGACAGAAATCTTCATACTCATCGCCCTGATGATGGAGGCAGTATGACCTCTGAAACGTTGGTTAACATCGACCAGACTACACAGCGCAACAACCCAGAAGACAGAAATCTTCATACTCATCGCCCTGATGATGGAGGCAGTATGACCTCTGAAACGTTGGTTAACATCGACCAGACTACACAGCGCAACAACCCAGAAGACAGAAATCTTCATACTCATCGCCCTGATGATGGAGGCAGTATGACCTCTGAAACGTTGGTTAACATCGACCAGACTACACAGCGCAACAACCCAGAAGACAGAAATCTTCATACTCATCGCCCTGATGATGGAGGCAGTATGACCTCTGAAACGTTGGTTAACATCGACCAGACTACACAGCGCAACAACCCAGAAGACAGAAATCTTCATACTCATCGCCCTGATGATGGAGGCAGTATGACCTCTGAAACGTTGGTTAGCATCGACCAGACTACACAGCGCAACAACCCAGAAGACAGAAATCTTCATACTCACCGCTGTGAAAACCTCAAATCATACATAGTATGAATATAATTTTCTCATCAATATCACATAATCCTCTATCTATGAATGTTTAATCTGCCATGACGTATACAATACGTGTAATTAGCTTTACAACACAAAACTAAATCTTCACTAGCTATAACTTGTATGACGAAGAACGACGGCTTTACAAACTGATGAAATATTTCCAGGAAATGCAAGTCGATTAAATGCTCAGGGAGAAATAGAAACCTTAGTGACTTCAACGAAAAATTCACTCCCTGATCAGAAAATGTGGCACATTTCAAAGCGTCAAAGTACGAAGCTTCTTACGATGTGCTTGAAATGTGCAAAACATTTCTTTTGAACTTCGTCCATCGCCTAAGTTTAAAAATTCCGCTTACTTAAGTAAGTAGCAGGAACAACTTTACACACGATCAACTAACAGATGTGGAGAAGCGTCGAAGGAATACAAATTTATTCTTCACATTTTATCTTTTTCTAGTGAATATATTCACCAGTAGATTATCCAGCAGCTATCTAAATGCAGTAGTATCATCACCCAGTAAGTTTTGCATCCCAGTCTGGTCCATGTGGATTAATGTAGATGGCGCAGGTGTACTGTACGCCATTATAGTGATCTACTCTCAATTATGTTGTAGCCCTCACATTGCGTCATTGACAGCTGCTCCCATGAAGCCCCTTGCAATGACCACACCGCAACACACTCAGACAAGAGTTAAGTGACTCCAGATATATATCAGTGGTCCTAAAATCCAATTACTTGACGATCAACATGAGACGTATACATACATCGATTCTGATGTCAACGTAACTCTAGACTGGAAGTACAAACATGGCAGTAAACCTATCACCAAATGCAGAATGGCAATACCGACACTCGGTAAATACACTCAGGTTAAGTAAGATACCTTAGAAATCATCAACAATTGAAACAAACAAGTCACAAAGTGTTTAAATAAGATTTTCAAAAAACATTTAAACCAATTTTAAATTCCTTTATGCATACGATCTGAATCCAGGTTAAAAAATTGAAACTACTTTCCATCAGCAACAGGAAAAATATTTATGAAGTCTGAAGATTTGTGACGATGAGGCGTTATAATGCGTAAGACTGTACTTTTGGGCTTTGCCAATCGTCTGTATTTCAATAAAATTACAACGTTTCGGATGCCAAATCTTCTTCCGTCTTCAGGTAAAAAGGGGAAGTACAGAAACCCTACCTGTTTGGGCCCCTGGGTGAGCTAGCCTCACACCTGGACCTCAATTTATGGAGTGTCTGTTATCAATAACAATTTTTGAATTAAGAAATTTTATAAAACTTGGTTAAGACATATATCATACCAAGACGGCTACCAACCCTTAATTTTCTATCATTAATAATACAAACATGATGACCATGCAAACTTCTGGCGTCTATCATTGCTAAAATAAGACCTGAAAAAACATTTTTTTCATTTGTTGCACAAAATCCATGCATAACACAGGGAAATATTCTTTAAGAAACAGGAGACTTATTATGTTTCGTCTCTTAATGACTGTTTTGTTACGGTTGTGTAAGATAGGGACGGAATAAAATTACATACTTCACGTCAGATTCTTCAGTTGTCTTATCTCTACTGTCAAGATATCTCATAAATCCTTACTCTAATTATAAAAACTAATTTAAAATACTATTTGGTAATAACTCAAATAACACACTAATAAATATACCACATTAAGGTTCTCATGATTCTTGACAATCTTTTTTTCATGTTAGCGTGAGTAGAATATGTAGAGTATATAAGAAATAAAGCAGACAGAATTCATACATTAAGTACAGTAACGCAGTGGACGCTTTATTAACTAATTATGCCGTGCGCTGTGCATTGTGTGGACCTGAAGCCAGCTGCAACTACAACCACACGCCAGGGTAATTACATGAGCCCTCATCTCCAAGGATTTGTGTTCCTGTACTAACTAGTTCATACATAACAAGCTTGTGAGACCGTGATGAAAATGTTTTTCATACCAGTACAATCTTACACAGAAGTATATACAGACAAAATCTCACTCGCATATCTCAACTGAAAAGTTAATAGCCCGACAACGCCTTACTTAAAACTACATAACCACCATACGAAAAAAATTCATTATAATAATGTTTTAAACACGTAAGACTAAAACTAAGCGATTAATTAATTACTTGCACTGATTCATATTATTACATCATATTTTTGTCCGAAACTATAGAGCAGTGTTACTAATAATCCCAAACGCGGTAAACGTAGATCCAGTTTATTTTTAATTTTTGGAGAAATATGAGTCTGTTTGAGATGCTGCTTTGAGGAGTGAATACCAATTCCTCGTCATTTAATTCGTGGGAGGAAAGTAAAATACAAAACATGCTTTTAATTCCTTACACTCATTTGGTTAAAAGGTTTTTACAGGCGAGTGTGGAAGCCGGGTAACTGTTCGTTAACGAGGTGGAAACGCGGAACCTGACTGCTGCTGTTATAGCAAAACGCAATTTGAGACACTTCAATCACATTATCTTTATCGGTATATATATTTCATATATATATCTAATCTAACCTCCCTCCCACTCACCCATCTAACCATCAACCCATCCATCCAAACTTCGTTTCTGGCATTACTGGAAAATTAAACATCATAGTGGGTGATACAAAAGATCACAAGTAAACCGGACCCTACATCACAGATATGTCACACATTTCCATCAACTGTGGTATTTTATGTATTCTTAACACCTCTACACAGATATGAGATGTTCTAATGATGGAGACAACAAGCACCTCTGAAACGTCGAAAAACTTCTACCAACAACCCAGAAGACAAACATTTTCTCCCCCGTTCCAGGTGGCTGGTTCTAATTACAGTGACATACGTTTTATTATAATCTGCAGATTATTTATCTGCGTTCAGTCCAACTCCATTTTGTATCAGAACTGTATACCGTGCACTGAACTAGCTAAGTAGTACAGTCAGTTCTACAAACGAATTACATTTCTAGGTTCTCACATATTAATATTTGCGCCTAAATAACTTACTTGTTAACAGTTTACCAAAAAGCACAAAGAATTCCATTACTCAACTATGTAGAGGTAATACTGTTTTGTTTCTAAAGTTATTTACGGGCCTTTTTTTAGCTGTATAATTAAGGTGGAGCGTCGAATGGAAGGTTGCTAATGGATAGTGAATAATGAATTCGGGAGGATGTGGAAGGAAGCCGTTATGGCCCGTTTTGTGGTGCTATACCAGAACTTATCGGTACAGGCTAACAACCACAAAAACCTAAATAAGGATAGCCGACCTCTTGGCCGAATGTTTCAGAGATAAGCAACACACGATGTTTTCCTGTATGAATAAACTGGATTCAAGAAATGAAAAAATTCTAACCTCACAAACCAACTATTTCATAATGGGTCTCGCAGACCCAAGAAAAGAAGAAGAAATTTTTATTCACGACAAAGAAACTCGCTCTTGTATTAAGAGACAAAATAAATGACAGCGGTTCTAATCATCAACGAACAACATATCGAAAAGCGTTGAGTCATACAGGAAAACGACGATGAACATAAATTTATTGTGGAAAGATCCTGACGGCTAGAATTAATTTCCTATGAACATTTCTCAACCTTATAATTTCAATAGATGGGAGCCCTGAGTTCTATTTAGACGAAACATGGGTTAACCAATACCACACATGCAAAACACTGTTTATGAGTTATAAATGATCGCTGATAGTTCCAAGGACTGGTTTGTAAACATATTTCTAATTATCTACAATATGGATCCTCCATAATCACCGACAATGTCAGTTTTACCACTGTAAACAAGGTCCCTAAATACGGTCTCTTAGAGAAAGGCATTCATGAATAGCTTTAAAAGAACTGTGTGGCTTATGGCCATATGAAATTAGTATTTCGTGTTTTGCCATACACAAGTCGAAAAACGACGTATTTACCACCTCAGACAGCAGCAAATGTTATGGGTCGCCTTGTAATCAGCTTACCTCGTCATTGTCAGCGCAACCCAATAGAACTGATACAGGATAAATCGAAAAGGGCAATTCGGCCAATAAAAGAGTGCTTTGGAGGACTGTCCGGCTTTCAGAGGCTCAAGAACGAAGCAATTGACAGAGTCACTTTGGAGGACTGTGTTTCGCGTGCTCGACACGCCAGGGGACGAAGATTCGCAAAACAGAATCTCGGCGTTAGGCGAAAACGTTCTTTTGTACGAGGGAGCTCAACTGAGAAACTGAAATGATTTAATACAATTTCATAACATGTCTAGTTATTCTTACGTGCGTTCCATTCTTCGTTTAATGTTATATTTTATCCACGAAGTAGGATTCGAACCTGTGACGACAACGTATTCTCGTTGACAAGAAAGAAGTTAACTTAAGTGACTGTAAACTGTAGTCCTAATAAATAATAAGACTGTTTACTTAAACTGTCCATTATTATATTACTCTCACATAAATTACCCTATCATAACAATTTAAACACTTAGTCGTTCTATGTAAACTGTTAAAATATAAAAATTTTCTGAATGTACAAATTACAATGTCAATGCAGATACAATTTAACGCTGACGGTGTAATGCAGCTTAAAATGGTGTATTTTAGCCTTTAAATTAAGAATTCCGTCCAGAAAAATACTTCTTTCAGAATTTTAAATGTCGTAAGTAGCAGTGTTCATTATAGTTCTTTGTTGTGAGAATGTTTTAGTTTTTACTTTGTTTATCAGTAACGTTGTGTGAACTGATTCACTTATACAGCGTGGAGTGAAAGGGTGGCAGAATGGAAATATGGAGAGACGGACGACATCAGAAACATGACAAAATACGCTATGTTGAACAGAAATGTAGAATGTGAAAAATCACAATGTGGACGTATAGAAACTAAAAGACGTAATAGCCTTCATAAAACAAACGAAAAGGTTTCTAAAAAAAATGAATGTAGAAAATGCCATGGCTAAGTACGAACGAGCCACGTGATAAAAAGGCAGTCACCGAGAGTAACGAAGATTTATTTTTCAGAAAGGAATATACAATCCTTCACCAGAAAAATTCCACAAAATAACTTGGCCACAGGAAGGAGAGTAATGAAAACATATCCCTCACCTTTTTAGTAAGAGTTGTGTTAACGCGGAAGACAAATCACATGGGACAGATATCAGTAATAAAAGATGTATTTTTTCCGTTACTTTATGGTCACTCGGACATTTAGGACAACAGTACATAAGGAAGCAGGAGCAGCCATACATTTCTACCACATATTTATGTACATATAATGAATTCATGAAACAACAACATAACAAACCATCGTTTCATGAATTGTATGATTTTAATAGACTAATAAATTAAAGTTTTTGCTACTGATGATGACTTCTCGAGGTCGAAACGCGATTGGCACAAAGTGTTATCTAATGTGTAAACACCTTTATTTGTATGCATAATTTTAAATATTCGTAAAATTCTCCAATATTAAATTTAAATACAACAGTTTAAAATACTGTCAATTATTTTTAATGCCCCGTTCATCATCCATAATCACGTTGTTATGTACAAGCCATCGATACAGAAACCATATCCCGGTGTAAAAGTGCTGTGTTAATTGTTGTTTCGTCCATGGGAGTTCAATTAAATCGACTGTGGCACGGCCCAGTGTGTAATAAAATATCCATGGGGTGTATTACTGCGCCAATGCCAGAATGCCCTGCTGCAAGCAGTTAGGTCTCTGTAGCCCTCATTTCGGCCGCAATACAATATGCGTGCATGATGCTGAAGTCCATCCTTTTTATTTGTACGCCCTGTCCTTACAATTACATGTCTCTCTAGCTCCCTCAATGGGTTTGGACTTACCAAAGCATTCTTCGCCCCTGTATTGACATAAACTTCAATATTTATTTCATTTCAAGGAAGATTATTGCCTCTTCCCTGTTACTCTTTCTCTCACATCCCTTTGCGACGTAGAGTAAACATCCCTGAAGAAATGGTCTCTTCGACAGCATTTTATTTATGTGACACTCCGTTTGGAGCAAAAGAGAGTTAAAGGCTTGCAACCGGTGGTGTATCAAATACTGTGGCTACATTAATGCATCTACGAAAATTGATTTCCAATACAGATAAAAATCAGTTTTACTGGAATTTGTACCTTATATTTTATCTTAAAGATTTGTATATGCTTCACGAACGTAATAAATAGAATTATTTATCACTCACGAAGGGAAACTCCTCTTCAGAACTCCCTGGGTCGAATATCGGGCGATCTTCGTTGATGTCTTCATATTAATCCTGGAAATAGCAGATACTTTAGCGGGTCGTTTCCACTTCCTGTGTTCTAAGATACTATACAATCAATTTTTGTCTCCAAAATATAATTTAAGAACATAAAATAAGGACAACAAGCGACAAAAGTCATTCAGTAGTGAGCAACCCATCTTGCACGCAAACTGTAAATATTCCTAACTCTTTTTTTCTAACCATTTATTTTCTTCCTTTCTTTCAAGTTCCACTTCAACATAAGAACGAAAAATCCTATTTTCTTTCTGCATCCAGTTTGTCACAAAGAGAAATGAAGGTTTTACTTAAAATTTAATTATTTTTCCTGTATTTTGACCCAAAGCCTTTTTAATGTAATGCCTGATTGGGGTTGTTTCTTTTACTTTTTAAGGTTACCATAATAATTTTAAATAAAATTCGATCTCCACCTTAAAATATGGGCCTACATAAGTTCTTATTTCGAAGACATTGACAGTATTTTGTACGTTAATGAGAAACTTAACCAAAATATGACGAATTCTTAATTACATATGTTTGCTTATTTTTTGGGTTGAACGGAACGTTTTTGCGTTTTCCAATGAAAAGTCACAATATTTTTTTTGCAAAATATTAATATTTAATCAATTATATAATTATCATTGCTTGCTCTTGCCGTCTCCCAGCGTCTCAAGCTTATCAATTCCAACTTTATATAAACTTCTTAGTTTTGATTCAAAATATCCCCTTTTCGAATCTTTCAAATTTATTTTAATTTAAATGTTTCTGCAATGATCTGAATAAATGATAATCAGATGGTTCAAGTCCGTTGAATATGGAGTATGGTCCAAAATTGTTCAATACAGTTCCTTTATTTTTGATGCGTCACTGAATTGGCATGGGGCGGGCGTTGTCCTTTTCTCTTGACGAAATGTCGACGTTTTTCTTCAAAAAAGCACTCGTTTATTCCGTCCAATTGTTGACAGCAAACATATGAATTTATGGATTTGTTTGGTTAGAATCGCATAAAATTTCCATTCAACCCAATATTATACATTTAGCTTCTTTTAACACATTTCTCTATCCTTTCTCGTTTGTAAATTGTTGAATCGTAAAAATACAAGTACACGCTAACTTATTGGAGCCCTTCAACACTGACTTTAAATTCAAGTATTCTAATGAATTAGCTTAGTCTCTAAAACAAAAGTCTAAACTTCTTCACTGCAGTAAAGCAGCAGAATTATAGCATAAAAGTATTGAACAATCAATTTTAACAAAGTCTGTCGCATATACTCGTGCAATTGACACCATAATCATGATGAAATGCATCCTTAAGCAGTATCAATATTTGTAACAGATGCAATGCAATGACGTCTCACAAAGTGTCGTGGTGTCACTATGAGAAGAGCTGAGATTTTCATTAATATTACCCAATAATTCTCTAAGAGAATATTTTCTCTGCAGGAGAATCGTGGCGAATGCGCGGGATTTAAAACAGTGTAACATAAATTATGTAGAGATATTATAACGTAGTGCTCCATACTTTTACTTTGGAATGGTTCTCTGGAGACATTATGGACAGCAAACGAAGCCTGTGTTGGGAATAAAAGTTTGCCGTTTGTCCGCTGCCAAACACACCCCGTCCTTTGAAATTGCTCTATGTACCTTCGTATTCTCTCGAGAGTCCATACAATGCGCCATGTTCAGAAAACAATACTATCTAAAAAGAAAATATAAAATTCGTTTCTCAAGAAACAAACTTTTGTGAATATAAACTAGTATGTAAACCCAATGTGGCAACCTGTAACATCTGTTCATTTTACTCAAAAATAAGTTTATTTTTGCCTAACGCCCTCCCTCAGCTGGTTAAAATATTTCATGCGGTTTTCAGATCCAGAAGATTACTCACTTAAAATTCCCCTCCCCCTAATCACACCTAGGTTTCAGAATTTACAACTTTCCTACCAATTTTGTTACTACAATTTTTATTCGTTTCCAATCTTCTCAAACCTGCTACATGCACCTTCTATTAAACCCGTCCTTATTCTAATATCATATTTGATGAAGAGAACTAAATGTGACCTAATATTTTTCATCCTGCTGTTACGTCAACTTACTGAGTTCCATAATGGTTATATATTCTGAATAAATGTAAGAAACATGAAGGTTACACTTAGATATGTAGGAAACTGGACACAAGTTGGGTAATATATAACACCATTTCAACCTAGAAATTATTTATCTTTCAGCTAAATAAAGTTTTCTCAAAAATAAGCTACATTTCTAGAATTACAAACATCTAGAACGAAGAACTGTAACTTCATAAAAAGGTAAACTTTTATAAAACTGGATAACCCTTCTCTGTAATATGAAGTTTTTGTTACCCCAGTGCGCATTATAGTCTAGTAATAAGCCCAATGTTGTTTGCTTACCAACATCCATTCGTCATTTCTGAGCGGAGGGCGTTTGTCAGTGGCAAAAGTGAAAAGTTCAACAAACAGTGAAACCTCCAAATTGACGGAACAGAATGACAATTAGTTTTACCCCAGTTCCCGATGGAAGGAGTTGAACCTCTGTAAATTATTGTTCCCAAAGGTATAACTTCATACAACATACTGAATCTAGAAACCCGTGGTTTCGTTCTGTAACTCTCTTATCCTCCCCATTCTCACACTCACTCTCTCGCTCTCTCCCCCTTCAACTTCCTACGTCACATGTAGATCCAATTTGCTGGAAACCCGCAACATCGTCCACTTCCCTCCCCGAATTTAATTGAAATCAATGGAGGAAGTAGTTCTGTTGCCACTCTCCCGAACTTGTTTAGTTTTCAGAATACTCAGTGAATATTTATCGTAGAAGCAGGCAAGCCGTCCAACTAATTTCCAGCACATTTTCAGTGACAATTTCGAAAATGGCTTCTCATTCAAACGCTCCTATGTGTAAAATACGATTTGGAGAAAGTTTGCATCCAGCACTTAGAAAATAGGACAATGAAGGAAACCGCAAAATAACGAGCTACATAATTTGTCATGCAAAATGAGATAGGAGGGGCATGTAGCATGAATAAGCAAAATTTGAAAAGCATGTAACAATTCGTTCGGAAAATCGAATGGAGATCATACATAGGAGGATAATATTAAAATGAATCTTAAGGAAACAGGTTGTGAGGTGTGGACTATTTCACGTTTAACAGGATAGAGACAAACAGAAATATATTGTACACACGATAACCAACATTAAAATTCCATAAAAGGAGAAAATATATTGACTAGCTAAACGACTGTTAGCTTCTTAAGTACAAATCCACGCGGTGGGCTTTTCGAAATATGAGACCTTCGGTATGGAACATTTTAAAAGTTTTCTGAATGCGATAAGAGGAACAAACAAGTTTTGCAAGTGAAACTTACGTCAAATATAAGCTCTTACAGGCGCAAATTTAAAATAACACGAACCCCCATAGAAATATGTGTACATTTAAATGAAATTTATATTTTAGCACGGTAATTTGTCATTTCTGAATAAGCGTTGTTAAATACAATGGAATTTGAGCATAAGTTGACAAAAATAGTAAAAGGGTAATTTTCTTGACTGCCGGGTTCAACAGAAAAACTGTTCTTGGCCCGAAGAAAGAAACAAGTTTGTCTACCCAGATTAAACAACGCTGAATTCGCAGCTATTTGTTTCTGTGGAGGGCATGTGACGTTCAGCACATCGCATTGAGTATAGCGAAGTGGAAGGTAGGATCATCGTAAAAAGTTTTCGCAATCAACGCTACAAACAAACCTGATATCCATTACCGAATGTGAAGGAAAATAAATCTAAATCGAACGACAACAAATAGGCATGGGAACGGGATGTGTCAGGAGATTTGAATTTTCTCACTAAAAGAAATATCTTGTAGCGAAAGTCAGATCCGTGGCAACTCTCAAATCACGCCATCAATACAAAGAACGGACGAATGAGCAGAGAACGTGATACGCAATAACAGAAGCTCACAACCCTTCCAGCTACGGAACTCAGTTGCCTTTAGCTTAAACTCCGGGATCCCACCGCATGCCTTCCCACAGTCTACAGGAACGGAGACGGGAATCCTTTCCGCAAAGTTTAATTTATCTTCAATATATATTAAATTAAATTAAATTAACCGTGAAATTAAAAACAGTCTGTTATATGCAGCAATCTACGGTCCACCAATGCATACAACTACATATGAGTTAATCTGGTATTAGTAACGTACAAAAAGACACAGAAAAAAACTGATGTAAAGCGCGTATTTTAGTATAGGAAAAGAAATAATTTGAGAAAATTATGAACATAATATAACGTTTCTAATTCTAACTATGCAGATTATATATACATTTTTGCAACGTTTACAAATTTTACTCGAATATGAAACATATTATACAGTGTAAAACCCCGACTCTATATATAGAAACCGAGGTAGAATCCTAAACCTCGGTTTTAAACTCAATATTAACAAAGCTAAACGCCCGATAAAATTTTATAAATTATTCTAGAAGTTAGGTATAACCGATGACGCAGGTCTGCCGACATATGAAACATAATAAAACCAAAATAAAATATCTAAATAGGAAGGTTATACGTGTGGCAAATTAACGTCAGCATTACAGAATTGTGTATAACGAGTAAAATCATCATAGCAAGTGGATTAAAACGCTCAAACAAACTATAATGAACGAAACTTCGTTTAGCAAAATTCATTGGTTTCTTACTGCATAAGAAATAACTCTTCTTTACGCTATGACCCGATTTCTATTCCCTTGTTGTTGCTAGTCGTCGTACACACTGCTGGCCTCTTAATATGTATGTTCGTACGCCCCATTCTCCCTTAAAATTGGGTTTCTCAGTCGCTTCATCCAATTTGAGGCGCTCATCCAATCCTCCTCCACTTTGTTGATACGACTAGCGTCTTCAAGTGTCCTAATAAACTTTAAGATTGTAATTCTGCTCTTGAGACAAAGGGATAGAGGTCCAATCTTACACCAAGGACTTCAAGAATGCAATTCAAATTATCAGTAAAGCTGCAGATCTCTCTTTGCCATTGTCAGAAGAAGAAACACGAAATGAGCCGAAAAAGATAGACAATATGAGATTCCGCATTTTCACGGCAGTGATAATTTTCATCGTGGTCTTCAGGGTTGTAACACCGCACAGACTCACAGACTCGTACATGGTTAAAAATATTTCGGTGAATCTTACTGACTCCATCTTCAGAGTACGCCACTACTAAAATATGTAACGGGCTGTCTCGCGTTATGAGACAGCCTTAGGAAATACACTTTTACTAACAGTCAGCGCCCTAAATCGAGATTCTGAATCAGAATTTGTTCCTACTGCTAATGCTTTCTACAGTCGTTGATGGGTGTTTCGTAGTTAACAGTTTAATTTCAGTCCACGGACACAAGTTAACGCATTACAAACTGTACATCCGATAACAAACAAACATTTTTCCACATTATAGAAATGCCCCTGAGCGTCTAATAAAACGAAGAACTTCAGTTAGGATAGTCGGATTCGAAGCCGAGCTTCGAATCCAGGACCTCCCGAATATAAACCACTCGACAGCGACGTTCGATACACACATAGCGCTGGAAGGTCAGAGCTCTGATAACAAACTTACTCTCTCCGTACCTTGAGGTTTGAATTGCGTATTGCGTGTGAGAAAATGTTGCCCACCTTCGGGTAAGGACAACTCCTGTAGATCACTGGGATTTGACCACCCAATTCTAGATAAATTGCTATCCTACGTTTCAATCAGAACTGTGTGAATAAGTAACTTTAAGTGAGAGAAATATTTGGGGAAGCTTCCGTTCTTTCAATGTAATAAAATTTCTACGAGTTGCTCGCCGCAGGAATAGAACGCAGATATTATCGGGTGAACTTTTTCTCCGTTTCATGGAACTGCTGAGCCTTCACTTAACGGTATTGACAACTGGTTATAGGATTACTCCTGCTGTATGTTCTATGGTTGGCCCTAACTCGTACTCCAGTCCTGTCTGCGAATCAAATTCTGCATTCACATTTCAACTCTTGGGCCATAAACCGTCATCCGCATGGTGCACTGGGATTGGGGCAAAGATCTTCGTGAGTCCGTGGCCCGGCAGATTTATACGTTCCCAAAGAAGTCAATAGTTTTTATAAAAGACGAAAAGAACTGAGAAAAATTTAGCCCTGGGATGCAAGCCTGACTGTCACAGGAGAAATCAGACCGCGAAAAGTTCTATTCTAACAAGCAGGAAGGCAAAAGAGACACACGTGTGTGTGTATATATATATATATATAACAGGAGAAATAATTAGGAAGGAGACGTTGTGTAGCTGAGGAAGCTTGATAAATTGATATTACAAAGTTGCTAAATATATCCTTTTCCTAACAATCTTCAGTTCGTACTTCCTATAACGGATACAGAACACGATTAAGGGACAATTATTTAATATAATCTCTGTACATCAACTTCGTTTTTACTTAGTTTTACTGGAATAATTGATTATGCTACTTTCCCGTATCTAATTACATTTAAATCAACATAAAACCACATATTTACATTGTAAATGTACGTGGACTTGCGTGAACAAATACTATTGAAGTCAACCTCATGATACCCGCATGACAGTCGAAAAACGTCGTTCTTGACGTGACGCCAGCGACAGTTTGCTGTGATTTGTCTACTCAAAATACAATAGCCAATGTCCGTCAAGCATTATTTGACAAATTCGCTGTCCGTGCTACGAGAAAAAAATTTAAATGAAGTTATGACGGTGGCGACTCTGGTACCAAGAAATACAAGATATGTTATGGTGGTGCCTATGGTGGGGTCTGACTGAGACTGCATTTGGAAGGAGACTAAGAGTCTGGTGTCAGACGGTCGACATCGTCAATAAAATCTTCTCGGGAAATCAGCCGCGTTAACTAGTTACCGTAGTAAACCGACGTTTCGGGAACCAACTCTGTCCCCATCATCAGGGTTTTGATGTGACTGGATACCTCGGAAGTCTCAAATCCGGTCGACATTGTGTTGTTACGTTTGGCAAAAACCTACCTTTTGTGGCCGTGAGGATGTTCTCACTTTTAATTTAGATTATAAAGAGATATAAATACTATATTTTCAATGCGATTTACAAAGATAGTGCTGCAATGCATTGTATTACTGTTAAACACAAAAAAGTTTAATTCCCGTAAAAGTTGGCGGGTCATACGCTATTGGTTGTAACACAGCATGGCGATGAAACGGACAAGTAAAAGGTGACGAAATATTGAACAAAAAATTGTGAGATTAATATTTTTATTTGTGAACGGTCTGGATTCAAAAAAGGCGTTTCAATTTATCTTAGCATCATAAATTAACTACACGTAACTGATTTCATATTCTAATCTTAAGAATTTAGCGCAATAAATTCATTGTCATGACCAAACAATCTGTTTATAATATATATTATATATAATTTGGCATTTAATATGCATACATAAACATATATCACATGCCGTTTTTGTACATTTGCAGTAAAGCCGAACTAGACATTGTCAGCGCCTCTGTACAATCCATGTGATTTATATCCAGTGAAAACCAATTCAGGCACATACTAATCTCCACAGCACACAACATGCCAAGCCAGAATATTGGATTCCACTACAGGAAGCTCACCTGTCATCGGATGACTTTCATTCCTGGCGTGTCATAGACATTTGCATTTTACGGCAAGGAATTTTGTATTTATCGCTTAAGTAACGGTTTTCTAAGCAAGCATATTGACGACTGAAGAAGTTTAAAGAAATAAAATCAGTAATTTAACACCATCGTCAATAACGTTTAGAGATAAATAACCTGCAACAGCGGTACGAATGTATTTGCTTTTCCAATTGAGCATAATTTATGTCATTAATGCATTTTTCTATGACAATTTTCTTCCACATTTTAGGATTCGCTCGATTTTCAGAAGCATCGGTGTTTATGGGTTATTTCATAAATTTGGTTTGATGGGTTTAATTTTTACTTTCTTTATTATTTTTAATTCTTCGTGTTTATTTCCATAATTTTATATGTAATATTTTATTAATTCATATTTAGACATTATGCGGCCAATACCTGGTACATGACGGGACTAGTAAAAGAATCCATATTAAAATATGCACCAATATTTACGACAAAATATAGCAGTCTTCTGGGTTGTTGCGCCGCGTGGTCTGGTAGAAGATTACGGACGTTTTAGGATAACTTGCAGCCTCTATGATCAGGGTGACGTGTAAGTTTCTCTGAAATATTCCGGTATCCACCACAGAGCATGGTGCAACATCCCAGCCGTCTTGAAACAATATCGATTTCTGTTTAGGCGAAAATATTTATTGTTCAAAGCGATAAAAACATAATATCAAGTATCCACATAACTGGAGCGACTCTACGTGGAATGTTGTCTACAGAATGCCAAAGCGAGGGCGTGCATTGTCTACAATAGTGGTATTCAACCTGGGGTACGCCTACCCCCGGGGGTACGCGAAGACATCTTTGGGGGTACGTGAAATTTAAAAAAATATATATATTATTTTATGATAATCACTTAATAATCAGTAATGTAATTTATTTAATTTATTTTAGATGCAGATTATTTAACTTGAATTATACACCAACAACTTTGGGGGAACAAAGTTGAAGAGAAATTATATCTGGGGGTACGCGAACAAAAAAGGTTGAATACCACTGGTCTACAAGATCTGAAGATCTTTCAAAGGACCGCCTTGTACTTGGATAAAGCCAGTAAGACGTTAGGAAGAGGAGTATCAAGGTCTAAGCGCCTGTATAAATCTAAATGATGAGATCTGCGCAAAAGGCTAGATCCTCTGGCTTTACCCAGTGTATAAAGAACGAAATTTATTTCAAGATCCTATCTCTGATTGGTGCAATTTACTATTCGGCTTCAGTTATATCCGAGTCCGTTTTATTGCCGTTAGAACTCTGGGCCAGTAAAATAGCCTAATAAACCAAACAAGAGAGGTACGGATTCCGCTTTAGGGAATAAAACATGTACTTAACGCTTTCAAGCAGAGAACTTAGAAACGATAATTCTCGGCACATGCAGTTGCCTTCATCTGAAATGTAAAAACAATCTAACATCTTCTGTTCATTATTTTACAGTTCTATTTATTTGTACTGTAGAAGACAGGTATGCTGTTTCATGTTAAAATTAGTTTCTTTTTCC
The DNA here is from genome assembly GCF_977971745.1 of Zootermopsis nevadensis. Lineage (NCBI taxonomy): Eukaryota > Metazoa > Arthropoda > Insecta > Blattodea > Termopsidae > Zootermopsis > Zootermopsis nevadensis. Next base: position 16,524,874 of record NW_028259192.1, on the reverse strand, counting down.
TATGTGCAATTATACATTTGTTACATGCATATTTTCCACAACATACAAGCGTATAATCAGTTACAACTTTCTTGGTATAGTGGCCAAGTTAAGTGCTGGAGGACCGGGATGTGAATCTCCGGTTAGGTAGATTCTTTTTCTTCTCCATAAATTTCAGGTGTAAGTTTATCACTACAACTGTAATTGAAGGTAATTAACTCTGTTACACCGCTCCATTCAAGAGTCCTAACGTAGTGTGGTAGTCCACGTTCATTATTATGTAGCCAACTGACTGTGTTTAACATTTATCAATTATTTATATATAACTGTTTTTATTACTGGTATAAGACAGAAACTGGTCTCAGAAATGCACAATACAGAATGAGAATAACTTGAAATTTTAAGATATGAGCTATTATTTCAGCTGTGTCGGAAGACTGTGCCGTGAATTAAGTGATACGTAGGAAAATAGTTTTCACAAGATTCGATCCATGTAATCACAGATATACAATTAGGATATTTGGTAAGGTGTTATGCAAGTATAACTGGATTTAATAATAGATATTTAGTGCAGATTTCTTTACTAGATGCAGACGTAAATTACCAAACTCGGAAAGAACAACCCTTTCCTCTGACAATTTGAATCAGCTTCTTGGAAGTGAATATATGATGTTCTTAAAATGTTCTGAGATACTCTGAAGAAAATTCTATAACAACAATTTCAAAATGACGGCACGTGTTCGTTGAAAATGTAATTGGTACCTACAATAGTTTCGTGTGTACGTAAAATGAACTTATTTCTTCTGGGTAAATTTCAGTTCACTTTGTTTAGTCTTGCCTGAGATATAATGTCTGAGAATACAAAACAATATTTGTTTACTCTAACCTGTGTTTGGTAAATGAAAGTATTTCGAGAAGCAATAAAATTCTCGTAAGTACGACCCTTTTTTTGTGCTGAAATGTTAACTCTTTCTAGTGGTAAAATTCCACCGAAGACCTTCTTGTGTCAAACCGTAACTGACGAGAGTCCCAGATCCATAGCAACTGTATAATTGGGTTACTAGGTGGTCTATCTGTATGTCTGGCTGCACACAGTGGGCTTCATGGTACGTTATGTCTTGAAATTCTGTAGATATATGTTACGAACGGAATTCCACAAGCAAATTGTGTGCTTAAGAACAGTTCATGATCCATGAAGGATCGTTTTGCTTCGGCCGACATCCATCTGATATGCTAGCATCACAGGACTTGGCCTTGCATCTTGTCAACACGTTCGGATGTTACGACGCGCGGTTCTAACCCATATCTGCCCTACATTATGAAACTTCACTTCCCATTCAAATTTCCTCATTTAAATTTGATCTTTACGCTTGTAGTTTCAAAAAATGACTATCTTATAATTAGGTTAAGCATAATTTCTAATTTTACTTGTGTATTCAGTAACTTAGAAAGACTTTATAGATTATGCGTCTTGATTTATTTTACTGCAACATTAAAACTCCAATTAATCGTGATTAATATTATTTTAAAAACTGAGGCATAATTTAATGTTTCATGAGGATAAGTGCCTCATGTTTCGCGCAATGGATCCCTTTCGACAAATATAATAATAACTGTGGAAATCAAAAGTCAACTCAAGTTTATAAACTCAATTAAGCCTGAGTCTAAATTAAATTAAGACGAAACTTCTCCTCTGGAATCCAATTTCAGTGATTAATTATTATTTCTGTTGTTCCCTTCTTCCTTATATAGTATAAATGTGGATTATGCAGAGCTGTATTATTATACACAATTATATCCCACTGTCCTCATACCTTTAGGAAATTATAAATCTGTTATCATGCAATCACAATGGCTTTTTATACAAATAACTGACACAAAATAAGAAACTAATGTATGTAATAAACTGGCTAAAATTGAAATAAGCTGTGGACGAAAGAGAATGTTCAAAGGGAAAGCCGACAGATTCTTCTAACCCAGAAGAATTTAAGCGGAAGTGATTTGATTTGATTTCAGTCTCTGCTGCTCATTTCCGCGTGACAGACTTGACAAGATAAAGCTGATTTCCATCCAATTTCCGAAAATACTACAACATATTTTGAGAAAGAATATTTCGTTTTCCCTTCTTTATCCTCAGTTCCTTACTGCACATTCCTTCACAAGCAAAAAATGACACATAAAAAAGCGAAAAGTTGTCCCTGTGCTTCATTAACCACCATGCCAGGAAAACATATGGCGGAGTGGAGGTAAATCTTTAAGTATCCCTAACATTTGCATTACAAGGCATACCTGCGGAGAAAGATCACTTGAATGTAGACAGTGTGACCACGGAAGACGATGTGTAGGTGATGGAAAAAAGAGACCTAATCACTATTCTACTGGGGACAGAACCCAGGTCATTTAATCCACAGCAAGCAACTATAGCTTATTGACTGATCAATACCAGCTCAAAGTAATTATACGTTTCGGATCAAAATCTCTTCGTGTGTCGAACTAGACTACTAACTTTCTTCCAACAAACCGTGTTACAGTTCGAGCACAGTATGACAAGAAGCCTAAAGACACGGAACGTTAAGTAATCTGTGAAATTAACAGGGAACATTGTAGGAGTCGTCATCTAGGTGTCTCCTGGCGGCACCAGTAGTTAAGCCAACAACCAATTTATGACAAAATATTTTCGTCGACGATTGCGAAATATATAGCGCATTGTACTTAACTCTTAGCTCAGAATCTTTTTCCGAAAGCTAAGTCAAGAAATTCCGCAATTTGTATGGAACATAAACGTTCATTTTCGTGTACACAAAAAGTTCCACTAGTTCGTATCTTCAGCCAGTCAAATCTTAACAAATCCGTCACACAATATAAATTATGAAAATGTTAATTATGTTTAAAATATTAGTAGAAATATCATGAAACGAAGTGCAATCAATTGCATTTTTATACGGCTATTTTTTTTATTTTATTTTTTTAGAAATGTTCACTTTCCTTTATTAAATTCTCAAGTATTATAACGAGCATAATTTGCGTGTTACAACCCCATTAATTTTATCAACTGCTTTTGTTCTACATTTTATGGAGTACAGAACATGTAATGTTACCGAGGAAACCCGTATAAACACAATTTGTACGGGCGCTTTTTAATTAGAAAAAAGAAAAGAAAAGGACTCTTATTATGCGCTATCTAACCTGTACTTAGAACATGTGCACGTATGACGTTGCATGGTCAAAGTAGCTCGCCTGTATATAGCATTAGGCTTTCTGGAAAATTGGAATTTAATTGAATAAAAGAAACGCGCATAGTAGAGGTTGCAGCGCGCAGTATGCAGCTAAATACTTGGGCTTTGCAGTCTCTGAATAGCATCCAATAACTGTTAATGTGGCATTAGGCAATAGTGATGTAAATTACAACAGTAGAAGCGTCAGAACACCAACGAACCTCATTGTGCAGTGATAATGCAACATCATAACTAAAGCGAGGACAAATGCGTATACTGAATTGTTTCTTAAAGAGAGCATTTTCACGATTTTTACATAAATATTAGGACACTAAATATAATTAAAGTTACCACGTTTCTTTTTTAAACTTGGAATTCAACACCGGGTTTTATATTTAAAATAAAACATAAAATTACAATCGTTTATTTTTCTTGCATGATAAAACAACTGCAAAGTGCCACACAAAAAAAGTTTAAAATCAGTTTCACTAGCAGAGTATTCGGACCTTGTATTTCTTTTAGTTTCTTCTTTCCTTCGCATTAAGACACCCACAAAATATACGATCTGCATAACGGTCAGTCAAGTACCAGTGGTCTAACCCTTTTCTTGCTACTCACGACATATCTCGCTTTAAAGCACCTACCTTTACACAACTGATGCATTTGATGTTTGAGATCAGCTATCTGTAAATCGTTAATAACTATTCATGGCTCTTAAATCATATAAATTACTGATTTCTCACGAAAAAGTTATTACTAGACGATTCTGTAATAACATCATAGAAATATGACTTATGGGTTCCAGCGCCTACACGTTTACCAACGTTTCAGAGGTCCTTGCTTACTCATCGTCCTGATGATGAAGGTAGCAAAGACCTCTGAAACCTTGATGAACGTCTACTAGACTACACGGCGCTACAATCCAGAAGACAGCCATCTTCAGACTGACCACCGTGAAAACCTGAGATCCTACTAGGGTTAAAATAATCTAAAAATGTTGTTTATGGTACATATCAGTTACAAGGAACTTACACGTAAAAACGAATTTCTTTGCCTAACTTCTTCATAGACTTCTTTTATTCTTGTCAGTGACAACTTTGTGTTCTTTAGAAAACTACGAGACTGTTGCTTGAAGTTTATAAGGCTTATAAAATACTCCCCCACTTCCTACAACTGTACTTCCTTCTCTCTCTAACCGAATTTCATATCCAGAACCCAGAATTCGCTTTGTGCTGTTTGTTATCGTGAGGAAATAAAATAGGCCTACTGCTACAGAAGGAAAATACAAAAAATTCCCTTGTCCAATTTCACAAAAAAATTGCACGGCCCCTGATAATTGAATCATGTCCGTTCCAAAACCTAATCATGAGAACAGGTCAGCACTTTCCAACACGTGACATGACCTCCAGGCTATGGCACAGTCCATTTCAGCTAAATGCATTGAAAACCTTGCAACGAAAATTTACAAACAATGGTCATCAGTTCGTTAGTGGGTCGCGTGACCCTCATTGCGATCAGTGTGTGAGCTGCAAACCTAGGGCCCGGGATGTTATATTAATCTACTACACCCCAACCATGATTCTTTCTTTCGGCCTGTCCAGCTCCGGACTTATGTGCAATTTACTATCTGAATATCAGTTCAAAATTTGCCAGTGTCTTTTTCACCATGTCTCAAATTCGGGTTTCTGGCAGAACGTGATTGAGGAATAGATACACTGTGTAGGATTTGAGGTTTTCACAGCGACGAGTCTGAAGATTGCTGTCTTCTGAAACGTTGGTGGACATCTACCAGACTGCACGGCGCAACAACCCAGAAGACAGCAACCTTCAACAGATGCACGACGGAAATATAGTTCACGTGTTCATGAAACTTCCCTAAAATTTAAAAGTGAAAACGTATTATTTATAAAATAGTCTATACTTTCTATATTGTAAAATATTTTGTTGAATTGTCAGCTTCTCCCATGACAATGTTCATATGATTCGAAGCTTACGGAAACCTCCCCGGTTAGCTGGTGGACAAGGTAATAAACCCTCGGGCTCCATAAAAGGTGGTGTACTTCTTAACTATCCCCGCGAATATCAGCTTCTCAATGATTCAGTTATTTGCATGCTTTACCGTATCAGCAATACCTTCTTACAATGTTAAATATGGTATTATTTTTAGTCTGGTAATTCTCAGGGTTCCTGTAAACTCCTTCGGGTAATGCCTGGACCATATTTCCGCGGGAAACGATTTCCTTTTGTGCTTTCACTCATCAGATAGAAGTTACTGTTCAATGGTGCGTTTTACGAATCGAGTTCTTCGCTCCCGCGGGATTAGCTCTGATACACTTTCATTAGAACCTTTGTGGTCCCTATAGCCGGTGTTACGTAATGGCGAAGAGAAATATTATGCCCCGACAAGGAACGCATTCCTGGACGTACATCTCTTCTCAGGCGTACGTGTTAATATAGGTGTAACAAAACCTAAAATGCTGTGGATGTGGTGTCTTTACCCGACAAATCGAAAGAAAAAATTAGTCAAAATTAGGGCCCTATTCAAAAAAATTACAACTCTGAAATAAAACCGCGAAAAACAAATCTGAATTTTACTCCAGTATTAAGTGTTTCGTTACCATATCCGCAGCTTTGTCCATGTTAGTCTTTCTGGACTTTGGTAATTATGACTCACCGAAATAAATAAACAATACACGCAAAATCTGTAGTATCTAAGTCATCCAATATGTCTTTTACAATTTAGTTTATAATTTGCAAGTTCCTTAGATATTCTGTAACTTTAATTCTTGTCACGTGGTCGGGAAATTTATGGAGCTCAGGAGAGGTCTAACATGAACACTTCGTTCATTTGTGGAGAAAACTGTTTGCTGTTACGAAGATGACAAGTAACGGAGAAGAGAAGGGCAAAAAGATGATTAAAGGAAGCAAAGAAAACTTGTAGCCTACTGGAAAAACAGAAAATAAAAGAATGAAGATGCCTAGATTACAACGGGCTCAAAAAAAACTTATCTCGTCACACACAGAGGTCTAAAGAGAGGAGCGACTATCATAGATCATTCATGACGTTTACCATGTATGAAAATGTTTACTCTTCGGAAAGACGTACTGCACTCCTTAAACGCGGTACAGGCTCCAGGCTGTTACAATTGTTGTTGTTAAATCATCATCTTCATTTTGTGGTTAAGAAATTTTATAGGTCCATGACATTCAGAACTGAACATCCATCAAGAATTCCTTTCATCTGAAGCACACGTTCTACGCAAACAGGTAACTCTCGTTATACGCGGGGTTGCGTTCATGCTAATCGCCGCTCATACCGAAAACTTATAAAACGGGGGACGCGAATTTTCTAAGTGATACACCGTATAAACATTATACTTTTAGTCCTCGGAGCCAAAATGGTGGAGCGAGTCGGTGAAACTGCTCGAGCAAGCCAACGGGCCTGCGCGATTGTTTCTACCGTGGCCGCGAATAGTATAATGATGCTCAGGATATTGAAATAAAACCGTGGGTGTACGAAAACGAAAATATCGAAAGCGCGTTTCACAAATCGTCTCTAATCGAATTTTAAGTTGGAACAGCTGGCTATCCTGCTTCGTATTCTGGAGATCCTGTTCGAATCTCAGTCAGAAGATTGGGAACAGAATAATAATAAAAAGAATACAACTGTAAGTATGTGTCAGTTTTAGCATTAGAACGGCGTAGAACATTAGCATATACTAACAGAGAATTATCTGACAAAATCCCATGCAGAAATCTCTTTCGTAAGAAATTTTTTATCGCAAATTTACAGTCGGATCCAGCAGATGTAATGGACGCTCGCGCAAGAAATTGCTGCAGTTGGTAGAAATGCAATGGTTCCCCAGTCGTTTACGCTTCATTTCCCCATCCCTTGCAGAGAACTCAGTGGCTGCATCAGTTCAACCTGACACAGAATTGAGTAGATGGTTTCCTGCTGAGACACGGGTAAGGCAGAACAGCTATCAATCTTTACCCCAACGTCATCCCAGCAAGCAAGATTACTTTGTGTGCCATTAACGCGATGGTATATAAATGGTACCGCATTAATAACAGACGCTGTGAGAGAGCTCCAATCACAAAATATTATAACTGAATACATAATTGAAATATAAAATGAATTGTAAAATCTGTAACTAGTAGTCACTTGATGTGAAGCTTTCAAGGCGGCTTTTAAGCAGAGGTTTAAATTTTGCACAAACACTTAGCATAAGATCCTGATTAAAAGGCAATATCAGTGGCGTGGAAAGGGCTACCCAACATCTACCAGCAGCAACAGCAGAGGAGGTGCTCCAGGAACTAGTTATATTTTAAGGCACGCCAAACCTAATCCTTGTCCGTGCTATGTGCCCAGTCCACCTACGTCACCTAAATCTCATTATCGTAACTGCATCATTGTACAATATGCTAAACTACTCAATTATTTCGTCATCTGTATTAAATTTTCTGATGACTGCTACGTTTCCAAACGCATACAATATGTGACATTCCCGTTTCAGATCAAAACTTCATTAACAGATCACGCAATTTCGTTTAATGAATGGATTAAGTTTTTGTTCCGTATACAACAAGCAACAAGCTGTCTGCTGTTAATGGTTCCTCCTGCTAACTTCAGCGTCCTAGGAGTAAATGTAGGAAGTCCGGATTGCTGAAACCCAACGACAGGGACAGTTTACACAGTGTCCTAGTCTTTGTACCGTAATTAAACCAGAAGATTGATCAGCACTGCCTTACCTCAAGCAACATTTCCGATTCTAGGGTTGTAAGGCAAGCATTTAGCGAAGAGAAACAGTGTTCTTATGCCATGAGAGTAATTCCTTAAACCTCTGTATAAAGCTTTGACGCATCTGCATCTTGTGTTTCAACACCAAAATTTAATTAATAAAAACTGTAGGATTTATCATTATTATTAACTGGTGTTTTATAGACTAAAGATTGCCGTCTTCTGGGTTGTTCACCCTGATAATGGAAGCAGCAAGGACCTCTGAAACGTCGGTAAACATCTACCAGACTACACGGCGCAACAACCCAGAAGACGGCAATCTTCAGACTCGCCGTTGTGAAAACCTCAAATCCTAAATCCTACTTTTACAGACTACATTGTGACAATGTTGTCGAACTTCAGACTCCATACTTTAACGAGGAAAAATTTTCACGCAAACCGAATAGTAAAATCACACCTTGCATTTCATCTGTGATGTCTCAGTACAGCTGCACGCTACGTAACACTGTCGGAGAAGTTGCCGCACTAACAAGGGGTCACACATTTATTCAGAGAATTTTAATGTAGACTAGATTAATGTGGCTGAAGAGACAAAATCTAATGGCGGAATTTTGTGAATACGGAAATGAAACGTCACATCGGAAAAAAAAATTGGCTGGGCAAACAAGCACTTGTTAAGAATGTCTTTGCTCCATGAAACTTGTAGATTGCGGATGCGACCAAGTAAGCTCCACGAACATACACGCACACAGACACACAGACACACACACATGTACACTCAGATGAATCAAGGCTACAGGATGGATAATATTATTTATGGTTCACGCATCTATGAGAAAGACACAGAAAGCATAGAGTAGGGGGCGGTTTTACGAGATTTACAAATCCCAGGCCACCAAGTGCTAAAAATTTGTCAAACCATGATTTATTTAATATCACTGTCCAAAATTAAATCGCACTAAAATAATATTGATTTAAAACCATTTTGTATCTGAAATGTACTGCATAGTTCAGTTATTAAACAATGACGGACTATGCGCTGAAAACCAATAACACAATTCAAATTCCTCTTGTTAATAAACGGAGAGAAATATCAAAACGTTTGTTGGAAAAATTTATAGTACATTTCATATAATTTGTCATGGTTTGCATCCATGACTTTTCACATATTAGTATTTCAATAATTTATTATTATATTATTAAATAATTCTCAAATTAAAACAGTATAATAAATACTAAAATAATAATGTTCTGAATAATGCTATAAATAAGGTAAAGTATTATATATCTCTGTCTGCACATATATCTAATAAAAGCCAGTATATACCATTCACACACAGAAGAAGGCAATGGCAAACCACTTCTGGATCATCTGCCAAGAACGTATATGAACAGGTCCCAGTCCGAGAAAAGGATGGAAGGATCCTGTTCATATGGACCTGTCGTCAGACAGAACACTAAATAATAATAATAATAATAATAATAATAATAATATACCAATTATAACACACATCACTTACGAGATTTGGAAATACGCCGAAGAATTGGCGTCTAGGGCGTCATTTGCAGCCTACTGCCTTCGTCGTAACAATAAATGAACTGCTTCGCGGTTCTGCCACTGCCTAACGAACCTGAACAAGCCAGAGTTTCGGTGGTATTAATTGCTAGGAATCACCTTATTCGGGAGTGATGCTAAGAAACGTCGCTATTAGAAGACAAAGTAATACGTAAAGAATTAAATACATAATCCAATAACGTTTATAAAAATGTCTTCATAAAACACAGTAAGTAATTTAAGTTACTGCAGCGGACTCAATTTTGACCTCAACGCGACGAAATAAAAAGACACGCATAGTCCTATGACTACAAGACGCCGAGGGGGGGGGGGGGAACACATTTAATCTTGGCGCGACATTTGCTGCAAAAAGCGAAACATGAATCATCGTACTAAGTGGGATGCATCTGACCTTGATAAATGAAACATTAGTGTCCACCCAAGTATACACTACAGGCAACTCTTTCCTGTTTAGACACACGGCTTCTCTGTGTAACATTTCCAGAAGTCTAATTTTATAAAGAAAACAGATTTTTGAAACAGATATTCGACTTCTCTTAGCTAATTGCAATATTAATCCAGTCCACACCCTCGTAACATTTCCTTAAGATTAATTGTAATAAAATCCCTCCATCTAAGCCAGCGTTCCTCAAGGAATCTCTTCCCTTCAGGGTTTAGACCACGTCCCATTCTTCCTGATTTGATCGCTTTGATAATGAAGATGGTTGTCTTCTGGTAGAAGTTTACCGACGTTTCAGAGGTTCTTGCAGCCTCCATTTTTCTGGGCGATCATCGACATGATTATGGTGGCAGCAAGGACCTCTGAAACGTCCGTAAACTTCTACCAGTCTATACGGCGCAACAACCCAGAAGACATCCATCTTCAAACTCATCGCCGTGAAAATCTCAAGTCTTACACCTTTATTATGTCTTGCAGAACACAACTTACAAATTTCCTCATTATGTATTACAGTTCTCTCCAGTACCCTACTACGTCTTCCTTCTTAGATCCAAATACTCTCATCACCCTATTCTCAGTATATTTAACCTATGTTCTTCCATAAACAGTTGCGGACAGTCGAAAATAGGCGATCCTCCTACTCGGAGACTGGACCGGGAGAAGGGGCTAAAAACACCTCATTTATAAACAGAATGTTACGTTATGTTTTCATACATTTTGGTATATGACAAATTTTCATCCCATGTGGTGTCGTGCATTAACCATATGAATAACGCGCCTCTCGAAACGAGCCAGAAATCAATACGTCTGTTCTGAGAAGTGTCGGTACACTACACTGGGTACTTCCATTGTCGAGTGGGAGATTACGACATCAAACAGCCAATGAAGTAGAAAGAAATCCCACAGATTAGCAACGTATTTGGGAGGGCAGATTAATTTAGAATCACGTGCTTAACTCCTGAGAAGTTCTCGAGGAGACACGTCTTCCTAATACCATAAATAACAGCGTAGTCACAGAGTACCACTTAACGTTAATCTCAAGATAAATTTGGCCCTTGAAATGCAAATGTAAGTTTTTATTTAGTATCATGTCGTTTGTCTGTCGAACCTCTCCGCTTCCAACTAGAAATCTGTCGATCTGACATAAAATTAACCAACAGCTAACTCAATACCACATATTCCTTGAGAATCTCAGCTAGAGGTACCCTTCGTCTTATGGGACCTGAATATAAATTAATCTTAGGGTCCTAATAACGCACCGTCTATTCTGAGGCAGATCCCATTCCACATCCTAAAATCATAATTTATTCATACATTTAATATTATCCTCCCAAATAAATTCTTATAAAGCCTTTGCTCTCGCATCAAGAAGAGGGAATAACACAATATTACTTTTTGTTATTATATACACCTACTTACAACCGTTCTTCTTAACTTTATCTGCATTTATTTTTCTGTAACACTAGCTGTCCGTTTCTATCTTTTTATCTCATTCTTTCAGCACTTCCTCAATTTCTCTACGTACTGCGTATAACTGGCTGGGAGTTACACTGGCTAACTTACTGGGGTACCCCCCCCCCCCCCACGCCGGAGTTAGGTGGAAAACCTGGTTCCTGGGTGCGAGGGAGTGCGTCGTGGGTCTGTGTGAGGGAGTGAGGGAGGGAAATCGAGTTTTGTTATATTTCCCTTCCTCCTAAGTCTCGGGTAACAGAAATGGTAACAGAGGCAGAAGCATCCTGGATGAACATGCGCATAGCTCACTACCCCCGCCGCGTCCTGCAGACTTCTGGACGACGTCCCTGCACCAGGCTTACCAACATCTCTACTGTCACTCCAGGCCATATCAAAAGTTGAACTTCGTACGTCTCAATAATTCGAATCATTATATTTGTTATTCGGTATTCAGATATTTCCATTTTCTTAGGAGCTATAATTTTATGTTTATCTTAGGTAGGAAATTTATTCTACGATTTTTAGAGTTTTTGTATGTTGCCGGATATTCATAATTATAGTCAATGTTCGCTTCCCTTTGCAAGTTTCAACGTATTGATCACAACCTGCAATGGGATAATAATTTGTTTATTTCTGTCAGACATGACCTTTCTGTAGCCACGACTAAATCCATCGAGCAGATTCGAAAACCCAGAAGTCGCTCAATTCATCAATAAATTCCCTACCAAATACGGAAACCAAAGGTTCATTCTATTTTCACAGGAGCTCACAGAAATCTATTCTGAGCTAGATGAATCCAGCCCACGAGCTCATATTCTATTTTTCAAGATCAATTTTAATATTTATCTCCCAGCAATGCCTCGAGTTCCTAAGTGGCCCCTACTAGTTATGTTTTCAGACCAAACCTCTAAGAATACAGATGATCTTACTCAGAATGAGTAATCTGAAACCTGGTTACATTAAACACTGATTTTCCACTCATAAAATACTGTTTAGTTTTAATACGTTATCATATATAATTCACGTTTCCATAACGAAATTGTCTAGACAGACATTTTCCACATCAAGTTCAGCAAAACAAATTCTCTACAATCATTACTTCTGCTAACGGAATATGTACATATGTGGTAAAAGTGAATAAGCTATGCGAACAGTGACATACCTTCTTAGAATTTTCTTTATTATTTTAAATAGAGTGTACATTAACGTATTTTAGAAACTCCTCAGTGACTATATAAATATTATTTTCCGTTAGAAACACCGAAAATTCTTGTTTTGATTTTACCTTACCAAAAAATGACTATTAACCATTTCTCTACACCGCAGAGACTATAAATTATTACTGCTAATGGTGATTATATTTGACAATATATTTATAAAATATGGAGTTTGTATTATGTTAACAAATATGTTCTTCTGCGTCAATAACACAATAATAAAACCGATATCGTACTCTTCTTGATAGTTTTTAATTTAACGTAAATATAGGTTTAATTAAAGTAACCATAATTTATTTCAGTATAAACCTAACAAATTAAAATGCAGGAACGGAGATATCAGAATAAAAATATGAGAATAGTGGCAAATTTCATTTAATTAAAATTTTCATTAATTCATCTTACATACCAAAACATTGATAGTGACGTGACAAAGTCAATATAACAGAAAAATGTTAAGGTGGAAATGTGTAAAATCATAGCTCATTATCAGGATTGGAGGCACCACAGATCGAAAATTCCAGCATTGCAGAATAGAGTAATTACCCACTACATTTCGTAGATCTAGACACGAGCGGTAAAGCTATGCATCCCGAATAATACCTTAGTGTAAGCCGGGGCGTAATTTTGTTGGCGGAAAGTTGGCAACAAGAGGGGTAGGTAGCTGTGGCAACGGCAGTGTAACTCGGCGCTGGATGAAGCAGAGACCCGGCCATCCGACGATCGTCCGATCAACACGCGATGTAGACGGTATGAACCAGCCGGTCTGGTACAAAACACAGAGTGCGACACGTGGAGGGCAACACAATTGACGCCATTACACAAACACTAACACCTTGTGGCTCCATGATACCCTCCAGCTACACACAATACAACAGCCACAACTATTCAGCATTTGTTTACCAACACACGTCAATGACTAGGTAACCAAATTAGCCAGTAATGCGACGGAGGGACAGATCAAGTCTTGTGCATCACAGATATAAGAACTCAAGAAGAAAATGATACTGTATTCGTAGGATGGACGGCGACCCTTCGAGTGTATCTTACCGTTCGTCTTGTTCAAGACATGGTCGCTTGTGTATTATGGTGTTACTTGCATTGATGGGTTTTATCGTGACGCCATCGCAAGCTAATCCTGATGCCAAACGTTTATACGATGACTTACTTAGTAATTACAATCGATTGATCCGACCAGTGAGCAATAACACAGACACTGTGCTAGTAAAGTTGGGTCTTCGGCTGTCTCAACTCATCGATCTGGTAAGTACACCATTCATACTGTAATTTTAGTACATAAATTATTTCTTTAAAATCATGTCCATAACGTAATAATGATCTAAGTAATACACAATGGTGTAACATAAAAAAACAGCATTAATGTTAACGTCACTCCCACGACGCTGCAAGCTGTATTTTCAAACATGCTTCGCTGTGCCAAGTTTTGTACGCAATATGCTGGTCGTCACTTCCAACGTAGCGCCAGCCAACAAAGATTTTTACTTTTAAATTGCATGTCTCTACTTCATTTTTACATGAAGTCGTTTAATTTTCACGGATTCACAAATAAAGTGATATATATATATTGCATTTAGTCCATGCAGATTCCTTAAAATATTACACTATTAGTAACGCTTGAACTGATTTACATAATGCATTCTTCAACTTATGTTCTGTATTGGAAGAAAAACTGATATATTAATTAACGAAAGTGCTGACGTGATGAAGCAAATTGAGGTTACTTAAGTAACTTGAGTGCTTTAGGAAATTACTATGTTTTTGTGTTACTCGTTAACAGTGGTATATATGCTGCAGATAATCAACAAAGACACGATTATTTATTGGGAACATTACCTTCAAATTAATTATCATCAATACACTAGAATTTAAATTGAGTTACATATGCAAACCCTTACTTATAAATATTATTTATTTATAAATCTACTGACAAACGTCTTTCATTATTTTAGTATTTTCTTATTTATTCACGTATGGAATTACTTACTTCGTAATTTCATTTATTTTATAATTTATATTATCTATTAATATATATTTATTTCACAATTTATCCAAAATTTGCTTACCTTATATTTAGGCCTACTCTAATATTTACATACTAATTTTATACTTCATATAACCGATATTTTTACTTAATATTAATTATTCTTACAAAGCTTATACATTGAAGATGGCTGTCTTCTGGGCTGTTGCGCCGTGAAGTCTGGTAGAAGTTTATCGACGTTTCAAGGTCCTTGCTGCCACTCATTGCCCTGATGATGGAGGCAGCAAGAACCTCAAACGTCGGTAAACTTCTACCAGACTTCACGGCGTAACAACCCAGAAGACAGCCACCTTCCGACTCGCCGTGAAAACCTAACATTACAGATTCATAGAGACTTGACGTTTAGTATTGATTCTAAGCCTGTTTTTGTTGGCATTGGTGAATTTATGGGCGAGAATTGGGATGAAGGGTGGATGAATTTTTAGCTGGTTTGTGTTATCACTGAGCTTTATGCTTCCGGTTCATTCATCTCTATTCCTCTTTCTGCCGGATCTCCGTTCGTTTCCCTCAGATCGATCGAACTGTGGGTGTGCATTCAGGGCTGCTCATGCGGTTTGTGTAGCCACTGACAGCGTCTTTTCCCGTAGAGATAAAATTCCCTTTCCTGTAATGCTGAACAGCTCATTGTTACCGACTTCAGTATAAACTTTGATTCTTCTTCTTCTCAACCCTTCCTAGAGTATATTGCTTTATATTTACAGAAGTTAAAATATTCGCAAACATTTTATATCTGAATATTTTGTACTACACCCTTTTATAAAATATATAATTCCAAGAAACCGCTGCGATAAACATTTATCGAGTTACATTCGAGATGCGAACACAAGCTCATATACGAGGTCTTCGTGCAGTGACCGATTTTAACCAAAATTGGAATTATCGACAAATTTTACTTAAGACTCCTCAGTATCGAATTTTATGGCAATCGTTCAGCGGTTTTCGACTTGTTAAATACCGACGGATGGACAGAGATGGCGGAGTTAACAGGCGTACTTTTGCTGCTTTTCATTCCAGAAGCCCCGAAGTCATGGGAGAAATATTTCAAGATTGATGCACGAAATTTTTCAGCTCGAAATGTTAGCGCTACCTTTCCAAGCTCGTCGTACTGTATGCAACAAGTGATCTGTCCAATAGCTTATGTCGAAATTACAAAGAATATTACACCCCGAATGTGACAAGAGGAAACTTCACAGTTTGAAATTATATTTCTTTTAATAATGAAACTCAGTGGAATCCATTCCTTCATTGACGGAAAAGCATCCAGACGGATCAAGTCCTGTTGGTATGGCATCCTTCACGCATTATCCATAGATGTTCGTAGTTTCGAGGCAAAATTTAATCGGTACCTTGTACCGAGTTAAAAAAATACGTGGAACCATACCTCCAAGCTCAAGTACGCCTTTAAACATCGTATTAATCAAGAACCATTAACAAATTTATAATTACCTCACTATATATTTCACGTGTAGTAGAAAATGTTTACTATTTAAGAGGCACGAAGTCTCAACTAAAGTTAATCTGAGAAATATGATTGAAGCAACCAGTTTTGTGTCATTTTCATCAACCGTATTTTTTTAAAAAATATTTACGCTGTTCTAATTCCATTAACAGCTAATACACTAAGTAAATCTCAAAACTGAACGTCGCTGTTTAGTGGTTAGCAGTATTCATTTATATGAGGGAGATCCTGGGTTAAAATCTCGGCTCAGAGAAATTTATATTGTTTTTCATCAGGCCATGCACCCAAACGCCAGGACAGAGTCCTGAGTTCGGTCGCTGTCGCCTGTTCTCATATCCTTTCTCATTCATTAGGCCTATCACAATAATACTGGATTCTGTACAATCTGAACTATTTATAGTGTTGTTAAACAGACCTAAACCATATACGAATATCTAATATTATTAGAATCCGAACGTCAAATACTTTTACAAAAAATCTCAACTCTCTTTTATTTATTTATTTTTTATTATTATTAGTGTTCTGTCTGACGACAGGTCCGTATGAACAGGATCCTTCCATCCTTTTCTCGGACTGGGACCTGTTCATATACGTTCTTGGCAGATGATCCAGAAGTGGTTTGTCATTGCCTTCTTCTTTGTGTGAATGGAGTAATTGTTGGGATGCCACGGAGAAACCGGGGAAGCCCCCGGAGGAAAACTCCGTGTTGCCTAGACCACGGCCTTGCCCAACACAAGTTATGAATTCGGGCACCGCCGGGAATTGAACCCGAGACCGCAGGATTATAAGGCCAGCGTTCTAACCGCTACACCACGTCAGTTTAATCCAGTCCATTTGGCTTACAGAAACAATTTCAACCTAACCTAACGTACGTTTACGTGCAAACAAGCGTAGCACATTCAGTTAATATTCAGGGGAATATCAAAAGCTTGTGAGTTTTTAGGCGGTATTAATATACAGAATAATTAATAAAATTGTTCCGAAATTTCATTTCGTGCTGGTTATAAAATGTCGACAGGTTGCGATAAGACATTCTGTGTACGGTCAATGAGGGTGGTGTTACATGGCATCTTTCTAACAAAACAACGCATGGGATTTCATATATATCTGAAATCCCATTTGTTGTTTTGTGACAGCGCAGCCGTGAAGCGGACTTATGTGTTATGGGTCGGCCAGATTTGACGTAAGATCGCCCGAAACTGACTACGCGCTCGCAAGAAATTCATTGTTACAGGCACCGGCCTCATATTGGCGCCTCCGACGATCTGGTACGGAAATGCGTCTTTCTTCTGCAAGAAATGAATAAATTTATGCTTTCGAAATTTATTATTTGTTATAAATATTAAATTTGTGTGGACAAACACAGGATATCATAATCGTAATGTAATCTATGAAGACCGTTTCTTATTATCCTGGATTAAGAACTACGGTCATCTAGGGTTTGTGCGAAATTAGTTCTAGACGTAGTCAGTTCTAATCCATGTTAAAGAAGTTGTTTCATGTGACGTCTCGCAACAGGAATTTGCCCAACTCAATAGTTCATAATTGAAGTGGTTCAGCTGCAGTATGTAACATGTAAAAGAGCTTTCCCAACACAAATTTACATACTTATGTTTATCTAACACAATAGTTTTCAGCTGAATGTGTGCTTTCGTGCAAACTGTCTGCGCACATGCGCTGACAATTTACATAAGAATGCTAGATAATATAACAAGCCACATTTCCCTGAATTAACAATTGTAGATACATTTTTTCCAACAGCTGAAAGTTTGTCGTGAATAATATTCAAGTTTGTGTATGTTATATATCTAATTTCTTTTCGCTGATTTAATTGTACTTAATTGTTCCTCATTTTACGTTTAGGTTTATAGATTAAGTGTGTTCGTGGTTACATCGAGACTGAATGACATATATTTAAAGACTGTAATACATCTGCCAAAAAATTGGTAATAGCGAATTATTCAATTAACATTAAAGATTAAAGAAGTGCTTATGCGAATAAACAGTGCTTGATAAATTGCACATCCATGGTATAATCTGAAAGTATTAATTCACAATAGCGAAGCCTGAGTAATTTTATTAAAAATTAAAAATATATAATATTCGTGGTGTATAGTGAAATATTCAATTGACAAATTAACTCCGTTAAAATCCAGCGGGCTGTTACACTAGTACTATTGATATTGATCAAAAGGCCCAATATAATGATGAGACAGAAACATGAATAGGAATGGCTGTAGTGTAGCACAAGTCGATCCAAGTTGCAGAACATGAAAGGTCTCTGTTTGTTTTCGTGTTGTTTCTGTCTCATCGAAGTTGATCAAATCCCAGACCGATCTTCACTGAATGTATCTACTTTCTATTATGCCATGTGTTTCTAATTATAGTCACTCATGGTGAATGAATACAGCAAATTCACTATTATAAATGAGAGAGAAGCTAATAAGTTAAAGTATAATTCCAGTACTGATAATTCACATGTGCCACGCCCTGTAACATTCCAGTGGTTCCAGTATTCTCCTCTCTGTCTCTCCCTCTCTTGGTATCCACCGCACGGAACCCGGGCGAGCCGAGGCCGAGGTCCCTGGCTGGGGTGGGACTCACAATCGATAGAACGGGACAGATGCCGGGAACAGACGCGGTGTCGCACCCCTGAATTCTGACAGCCACCAACCAGGGTCGGGATTACTGTTAACAAGTCCGATCCTCAGACAAACGTCTTCTGTCCGTTTGCGAATTTCATTTCCGATTAGAAATTTCAACACTCAGTTTAGCTAGAAACAACTTCCGAAAATTTAAAATAAAAATATTTGTGTTACTACTCATACATTTGAGTGTATTTTAAACCATGAAATACAAACTTCAAAAGCTCCATAATTTACTTATTACTGTTATTTGGACATGTTTATTCTCACTATTTCCAACATTATCAAAGGTACTTGTGTCCCTTTTTTGATATTCTGGCATAATGACCTCGCCACAACATCCCCAAGAAATTTAAATTAAAATACAGAAATCATTATAAACGTCTCTTAATTCGTTCATAAAAGTTACTTACGAATCACTGATGCCGTGAAAATAACGTAAAACATTTAAGCAGTACGCCATAATTTTTTCTAGTTCTCACAAGTTTTACATTTGTCGGAAAATATTTTAAATAAAGAATAAAATGGCACAATCATAAATTAATCATTTAAAATCGTCATTTGATGTCAGTACAGCGATTAACTGACAACTCACATAATAATACAAAAACAACATTTTATTTAAATGCGTAAAAATTAGAAAGAATGTTTGTAACACGTATGAGGGGGAAAAAAGGTTATTTAATCATTCACGTTATGGCTTACAAATCAGCATAAACATCTGATAAAGAGGCGTTTGACGTGTAACAATAAAACTGGAGCCGTGCCAGAGTATAAGAGAATGGAGGCAAGGCTCCACTCATTCATATCCTGTAACTACATGAAATTACGCCACATAACATTGTCTTCGAAGGAAGTGACCTCGATTTGGGTGATCCCCTGATTCACGTAATGACGTTTACAAATGTAGTGGAAGAAAGACTCCCAAGGCAGCACCAGGACAGAATCTATGAGGACATTATCTGTAAGTGTATAGCAATTTTGTTGGCCGATCTAGAGGAAGATGTGGCACTGAAAATGATGAGACGAGTGTCTGGTGCCGGAACGAGGTCATTATCGAACTTCAGACTCGAAAGAGGAAGGGAAGACAAAATAAGACGTGAATGGCTTCTTTGCACAGTCTAGCATTACTACAGTACGCTACACCCATGTGCTGCACTTCATAGATTGTAAAATGCGTCCCATAATTTCATATATATTTTTGTATGCGATGTAGAAGTACTGCTTACCATGGCCTGGTATATTTCGGTGTCAAATATCCAGGTTACAGGCCGTTCGCTGTAACCTTCTTATCGATTAGGTGCTGATTAATGAAAAGTAAGGATCGTATATGTGATTTCCAAACATACACTGAATGTAATAATGTAGGCTAATAAACAGATCTGCAGACCATCACTTACGCCTACTATGTAATTTACGAGACAAATACAGACCAATGAAGATGACTGTGTTCTGCGTAGGATTAGTCTCAAAAATAAAGAAGCCTTGATAAAGCTTTGATAAATGTATCTTATCTAAACAACACTCAGCTCCTTCCTCAAGCAGATCACAACGCGTCTTCATTTCAAAGATCTTCCGACCGATGCTTTTAAAGAAACAATTGATATTTCTTTTCAGAAACATAGGAAACCCATAAACATGCTCCGTGGCAATAATTCATACGTATTTCGTGTTGAAGTACATAGTACATTTAGTCACGGTTGTGGTTCAATAGGTCATAAAGGTTCGTAGAATCACAAACGCAGAGAACCAACGCTCTAGGAAAAATATACGTAGCCTGTATTCAGAAAAGAATTATACCCGGAAACAATTCCTACAGCTAAATGAAATAGTCCCGGTTTTTAGATTTATGCTAAATTGGATTTACGTAAAACCTTGCATACCGCGTAGTATTGGAATATAAAAATAAGCATACAAACAAAACTGTTTACACTATAAAGGACACTAACGCCAAACGCATTTCGATCTCAAGAGGTCATCATCATTGGCAAAAAGGGGAATTGTAAACAGTTTTGTTTGTATGCTTATTTTTATATTTTGGATATACGTAGTCACAAGTGGCTACTTTATCGCAAATAAACAAAATGATTCACAAATTCCTGCTACATTTTGTAAATAATGATCCCATGTGGTTTTCGATCCACGAAAATTAATTCCATCTGGCATAAAATCTAACAACTATTTGTTGTAATTGCCACCCACACCCGCGCAAATCCAAGAATTTTAATTTTACTTTTATTAGGATCGTTTTCCAGTAACCGTATTTCATTACATTTAGCAGAACCAACGCTCCGAAAGTTTTGTTGACGCTAATAAAC
The DNA here is from genome assembly GCF_977971745.1 of Zootermopsis nevadensis. NCBI lineage: Eukaryota > Metazoa > Arthropoda > Insecta > Blattodea > Termopsidae > Zootermopsis > Zootermopsis nevadensis. The sequence goes on along the minus strand of NW_028259192.1, from coordinate 16,503,771 downwards.
TCTCCAGTATGTTAACACTCGGGTCGTGGTCTCAGCGCAACATTACGACACCCTACTAATAAATTTATAAGTTGTCCATATTAATATCATGAACGATGAAGCAAACTCAATACCCTAGTAAGGCAACCAAATCATCAAAATTGCAGCATCTCATTTGAGTTGTGCTTTACTCAGATCATTACATTATGTCCACTGCGTTATCTGCCTCGTCCATGCATATGTAACGACGAACAAACACTACTGTACCTACATGGAACAAATTCAACGTGGGAAAGATGAGAGGTGCAAACAAGTGATCACTGGCAAAATCTAAGCGTAGATGGAAAGATGTTAAAATGGGTCTTTTTGGGAATACAGTAGGAGGGTGTAGATTGGTTTTATCTGGAGACTTCTATGAACGAGGTAACAAACTAATTGTTTCCATAAAAGGCGTGACATTTTACTAGGTGAGCATACGATTAGCTTTTCAACAAGGAATCCTCTTCATGGAGTTATTTACTTAGTTTAATTAGCCACACAGACGAAAATGTCTGTCAATATTCCCTTATTAATAAGCAAATCAAAACAATTTGGCTGTTAAAAATGTTTATACATTTCAATTTAAATGATCTTTGTTAAAAACTACAATTGCGCTTTAATGGAGATTCACTCTTTAAGCATTACAACTTTATTGTTCCAAAGCAGTCTTGTGCTTTGAGGACACAAAAGTCGGTTTAGATGTTGAAATACTGAGCCAGCAAAAATGAAATCAGAGGGCATGAAAGTGTCCACTTACACGTGAAAGAAACTTCAAAATTGTTTGACATAAAATTTGAGCTCCAAAAAGGCGTTTTGACAGTTCTATTTTAGTGACAGAACCAAACATAAAAGCCTTTCCCCTTTCTTCGTCACTTGCATCTAAACAAATTTTCTGTCCGCCCTGAACGAGTACCGGGTGACAAATTCGAGGCACGTAACCTTTGCATGCCTTAAATATTGATTTTTATTTTATTTTTTCCCCAACTTTTATGTACCAGCGTTGTCATTCGAGAGTCTAATAACATCAAGATTCAGAAAAGGTTCAAAACAAGTACAGTATTTCAGATCACGTAGAGGCAGAATCAAGACAAAAACAAAACAAGAATAAGAAATGTTATCTCCTCACAGAAATATAACAGGAATGCTGGTCCTATATGGTCCGTGTCTCTCACAAGGCAATTCAGCAAGCTATGGGAATAAAGTCTGATTTATGGGGTCTGGTTCTCGATGGATAATGTCACGTTTCGGCGCCAAAATTCTTTGTTTCATACAAATGAAGTCTCAATATACTGTAAATTAACTTCACGGCCGCTCGACTGTCGCATGATAAAAAGTATCGCTCTCAGGCCCAGAAATGTTATTACAATTTTCATTTTCGATGTCTTTGTTAAAAAATTACGAAAGTTTCACAACTTCCTTCTAATTCTAAAGACTAGATCTTTTAGAGACCATGGATTCTACGGGTCATTGGAGTGGGACATATTTACGATAACGACAATAAAATAATTAAATTTATATTAATTCGGTGAGAATTCAGGTTCTCACCACAGCGAATATTTCTAAATTCATTTAACTCTGCCTGACTATAACAGGAAAACCAATTACAAGCAACTAGTGAAAACAATAAAAGCATTAAAATAATACAAGTAACACATAACAAAGTGTTAAGTTGTGCACATGAGAAGAGAACAGTAGCCAAAATACACAAAACGAGGCATAACATGTTAGATGTTGGTCTTCAGGGTTATGACGCTGTGTGAACTGAAGACGCAGTCCTCGGAATAGTTAGTATCTACCTACAAGTCCACATGGCATCACAACCCAAAAAACTAGCATCAACACCTTCACGGACGTAAGAATCTGAGAACATAACTAGAAAACAGAAAAGAACATTTTTACCTTAAATAACCATTAAATAACTTGTTGACAAAATTAAAAGAGCGATATACAGACTTTGTTAAAGGTAGCAATGCTTCTCCAATGCTACACAAAACCAAAAGCCTCATAATGGAATAATAAGCCCTAATGTGCAAGAAAAACGGAAATATTTTAAAATTAAGAAAATGTATGGAAGATGTGCTGGATAGAAATGTAATTTTCAGCCCCAAAACCTACCGAGTCCTTCAAGTCACTCGCAGCGCAAAACATTATAATCACCCATTTAAGCCCAAGCCCGTCTAAATAGTAAGTTAAACATTCAGGGAGATCGCCCTGATGATGGAAGCAGCAAGCACTTGCAAAACACCCTGGACCTCCTGCCAGACTACATGGCCCAACAACTCAGAAAACAGCAATATTCAATTTTGAATGTGCCGACAACATAACTACGTGAAAATCCTTTTACCTTTTCTGGAGTTCTTGCATGCGGTCAGATGGACATACAGACTGTGAAGTTTACGCGTTAAGTTTTGCAACTTTTAGTTGCGAACGGGCAAATAACGCGGATCAATGGCTCGCGTGGGGTAGGACCACTACGATAGATGCTATTATACTTCTTCTAAGATCTTAAGTACAATCTTATTTGAATGGACGTCGACCGTAATGATGAACATGTAATGATCTAGGATTGCGCGAACTTCGCCTACTTTAATGCGCTATGTCGGCATTTGTGTGGCGAGAATAATGAAAAACGAGGCATTATGCAGAGCGAGCCTAAATCAACCGATACTAAACCAAACAGAAGTTGAGACAGTTGACGCTCGAGATTCATAATGAGTCTGAAGGATTAAAACGTAATTGCTTAACAGCCTTACGGCTGATGAGATTAGGCTAAATCTATGAGTGATGGCGTTAAAGAATTACAAAGAACAAGGAGAGTTACGTGGTATGTTTAATTCTGGCGCAGTTCTTGTGCCATTCTTCTAGATATGTTGAGGAAAAACATGAAAATTCCAGTCAGGAAAGCCGTCCTCGTGCAGCATCGATCCCTGTGCAGACTCTGTAATGACTCTGGGTCTTGTTTCTTTCTAGCAAGTACCAGAATAACCAAGAGACATAAAACGTGTCATAGTCTTCTTTCGCTACCGGTTTTGTTACAACATCACAAACTGAGGCATTCGAAGACTAGTGATCACAACATTCTCCAATCTTACTAAAGCACACACGTGTTTTTAACGCAGTATATTTTGTTATAAACTGCTGGGTACATCTGCACTACATAATGTAGTTAAATCATACATTAACACATATCGTTATGCAATGAAGTCCTCTCGGACGATCAGAATTGTGACATTCTCTGCTGCCATCATCAGGGTAATGATAGCATAGGCAGTCACTCTTTGTAATTCGCTAGATATCGAGGTGATATCTCGATCCAAACAGATTCAATTATCTCTTTATAGTCTTCGTGTTTCAAGAGTGGGGTTAATCTTTCGTTATTATGCTTCAATACAGTTTCATATCTAGCGATGCTGCATTGTGATACCGTGTAGACTTGAAGGCAAGCCTTTTACGTAACCCCGGTGGATTAAAATAAGCGTATTTTACCAACAAACACACTCGCAAACGTCATCATCACGTGATAACAGGTAAATTTGCCATGCACGTCCGACAAAATACGTACTTATTTCAGTAGAAGCTCCATATGACTACCCAAAAAGACTGTTTTATTATAAAGGTCTAATGTCGGGTACTATTACAGACTCCACGGCAGGCAGGGTGTACAGATGACGTCACTACGTGTGTCAATAACACTTCACCCTGAAATGAAGTCCTTCCTTTTCCCCGCACAAGTATAACGAGCCTGCAGAACGGCGGAGTGCAAGCACTGAAATTACCGCAAACTTCCACAGCCCACAACAGATCTACATGAAGCAGGCAGAATCTAAACGCGGCAAACACCGAAGTGTATCTCCATTCCATAATGGAGCTGAAATGCAATTATATTAAGAGGTTTCCATATTTCCAAACGAAGCTTTTAAATTTTACAGCATTATAAAGTAACTATTAGGTAAGGTATATTAATGTGCAGCCCTCACTCAAGATATGAAATTAATTATATCTTGTCTCTAAATGTATTTATGTTTACCGAGACAGAGGTTTCAAACGCATCTGAAGTAGATGGAACATTCGACACGGTGCCACACGTACTATCACTCAAATCGTTCGACAATTGAAGATATATTATACATAATTTTATAATATTCACTTTCAGTATAAAAACACGTTAAATATCTGAACATAAATGGGTAATTACTCTTCGTTTATGGATTAAACACCCGTGCCCGTCTCAGAACTGCATCTTCGTAGCACGCGGTATGACACCTTGGCTGGGGGATCAGCTTTTCTCAGTTATCGTGTCATTATAAAATAAGTCAGAAGTCAAACGATACATCATTCAAGATTCTAATTTCCAACCCCGTTGTTGTAGACCACGATCGTCTAGCTCGATATTTATAAGCTAAAATGGATGTTGATAAAAGAGTTTGTGAATAAAAATTATCAGTGACATCTGCAAGAAAGCTCACGAATGATTTATATTGAGTTAAAAATTATCATCAGGGCAGACTTCAAATCGGTTTTCTTCCTGACTGGATATATATATATATATATATATATATATATATATATAAGGCACAATCGTCAGGCATCTTCAAGCTTCTAACGTATAACAAAGTTCATGGAACTGGACAGGAGCATTGAAGTATATGCACCGCTCCGTATCCAGGAACACATGGTAGGGAATCCACAGCTGAGCGGATACACAAAGTCCTGTAGCCTATGCATTACGCCTCGCTTCCACAGTTTCAGTTTGAAAGTACTTGAACCTATTAACAGCTCCCGTCGGTGGCTGAGGCAGTGACGGTGGAATATGCACAACGGATTGCGCATTAAATCGATACCAGACCAAATTACGTACTCTCCTACCACTCCACGGTCATCTCGTTACCTCCTACAACCGTCTCCAAAATAATATACCAGTAACGTCATCTGCGATTTGTGTGCACGAGAGCATTTAATTTATGGCAGTGTTGATCAACGACCTGTCTGCTAGTCGGTACATGCCAATTACTTATTTAATAAAAACGACAATTAATATGAGTAATATTGGTTCAATATGTAGCTGAAAATGTGGCAAGCTCATACAGTTGGAAACAAAAATGACAGTCGAAATTACGTTGACAGAGATATTAAAAGAAGATTAAACTCTGAGAGTGCGAGCTACCAGTCGGTTAAGAGTATTTATTACTTCTCTCTCTCTCGTGTGTAAATGTACGAAATTATAATTTTGCTTGTTACTTTGTATGGGTGTAAAACGTGGTCCCTCTTCATAAACGGGAAATAAGGAATTACGTGTTTGAGAGCAGAGTACGAAGGTGAATATTTTGATCTAAGAACAAAGAAGTGAGAGGAGGCTTTAGAAAATTGTATAATGAGGAGATTCTTAATTTGTCCTTTTCACCAAACATTATTACGGTAATCAAATAATGTAAAATAATGTGGGCTAGAGATGTAGTATGAACGGGAGATATGACAAAATTTCACAAAACTTTAGTCGAGAATTTAAAGGGAAATGACCACCTGCAAGATACGAACTTAAAAGTAAGCAACTATTACAATGGATCTTAAATAAATAATGTGGTAGGGCATGAATTGAATGCATCTGCTCAGGATACGGACCAGTGGCAGGTTCTTATGTACACAGTAAGCAACTTTGGAGTTACAAAAATAAGTGTATAAAATATTGCCTGAGACATTCGTTTGTTTCTGTGCTGGACCTACCGGACTTCGGTTCAGGTAGATTGGCGAGTTACAAAAGTGCATTTTAATATGTTTAAGCCTATATGACAATAAATTGTAACTTAATAATATTAATAATGAACATGGTCAGTCTAAAGTTTTATTCATTGCCCAAAAATAAAATGCTCCATATAATTCGACAAATCGCATTCATTTATGCAATACAGAAGCACAACGAAACACAAACATTATATAAACAAGGACAGACCTGTGGATATACAATATATTATAAATGAATTTGCTGAAGTAACTATTTTTGATTTGAAGTATCATTCTTCCTAGCCTGATACAAAGACAAAATATTAAAAACTGCCAATCACTGATTATGACGAGAGCTGCTCGGTTTTATCCAGTCATTACACGAGTATTAGACCTACGCTTCTTCTGAACTACAAAACTCCATCCCTGGTTTCATCAACTAGTTACATTATAATTCGGACGAATTTGTTTCAATAAACCTTAACAGAATATGGTCAAACGTCAGTACCAATTTGTGGGCCTAATTCTCTTTTCGCAGTGAGAATTAAGCAACACGATATCCCCATCAAGCCCTTCGTGTGGATGTGAAGCATATGCCAGAGATTCACATCGACCGCTGGTCAGGCCCACGGCTAATTAACTGCAAATAACTTTGACAGGATACTACAGCACGAAAAGATCATTTTTCGGATCAATTACCTATTTTATACTCCATGTATAAAACAGAAAACATGTTTGCATATTTATCCAAAGATTTCTAGTGGCCGTTAAAATATCGATAATAATTATCTTTATAAAGCAAGAAATAAAATGATCTTGTAAATTTTCAAACTCTGTAGCTACAATTTACTGTGGAAACTCAACTAACTAGCTTTATATTGCACTTTGTCAATAATATACAACTTGTATAAGGGATAAACGCCTTTCGGTCTGTAACAGATCATCAGCTGTGCCCCATACACTAATGCTTATATATATATATATATATATCATAACACTGTAGTATAATTGGTCCGCGTGGTACCTGTTCGTCTATCCATAATCTAGTAATATTTACAATTATTAAAATATTCAATTAAAAAAATTAAAAACTAAACATTAATATATTACATATAAGTATCTTAATTAATAAACAAACAATATTAATAGATTATGGATAGACAACAGGTAATAGACACTTCAAATCTACTGCACAGCTATGAGCATGAGAGACTGATGACAATAATTTAATGTCGGAAATGGAAGTATTATTAAGAAACTGTAATTAAATCTACTTAGTGTTCGAGTGGATTAAGTGTAGCACCATCATTTAAATAGATAAACCCATACCTGAAAATCAGATATGTGTCGACTTTAAGGCAGATCGCATGTTTCGTCAACAAGCGCTTTAATAATAATCCAGGACAGCAACGAAATAAACCCACGTTTAAGAATTCCACCCCGTCTAGCTAACCACGTGAACAGTCCTCCTCGTGAAGATGGTAGTACGTCCAGTCCAATGTAGCTTCCACAAACAATAGGCTCAGGTCACACAGCACATCGAAAGCGCTGTTATCGAAAGTTACAACAGGGTGCACTTCACGTCCACTCGTCCGTTTAATTTCGAAATCGAATCAGGTTTTGTAACACAATTCGTTGTATACTTAAAAAAATACTTTGATAAGAACATTTAAAACGGGTTCTCTTTCATTCTATTAACATTATCCAGTTATTTACATTGTCTATAATTAGTTGTTCCTCAAGTTCTTTAGCTCGTCTTTATTCACTCTTTATCAATTAACGTAACATAATATTCTTTACTTAATCATTTTCAGTGTTCACTTTGTATAGACAAATAAAGAGGTCCGCACAACCACTGTCTACAAAATGTAATTTACGTCTTACGGTTATTAAACTTTAAAGCGTGTAACTTTATCCGCTGTAGAAGTGTGTTGTTAGTTGAAACAGGGATTGTGTACTAAGTCAGAGAAGTACATTCAACAGCGTACAATAGCCAGTTTTCCGCTCTTAAATTTCCGAGCTCGTAATTCTGTACTGGATTAATGTTCGTTCTTTAACGTATGTGACGTTATTTCTCCCTGTCATACTACGGCGTGTGAATTGTGGAGAGTGTGGCAGAATTATAAATGCTAACACTAAATTATAACCTTCAAATATCGGTTAATCAGAAAAAACAGACTCAATGTTATTTGATTAAAATAACAGACCACTACGTTCCATTTTTCAAGGTGATTTACAAAGAAAATCTAATCGAGAACGACAAAAGTGTTTCTTAGATTGTGAATTGGGGTATATTTAATTAAAGGAACATTCTGGAGGCTATAGTAACAATATATTGCAATCGCATCGTCTCTACTGCAACGTGAATAACACAAGAACATAACACTCCTTCTGAAGGAATAAGAACCAGTGTTTAATGTTTTAAAATAGGACCAAACGTACAGGCCTATCTTAACCAATCTTCAGAACAAGAGACACGAATACAGTCTAACCTGTTCTATAATTCTAAAGCATTCGATTTTCCAGCAAAACAGTATTCTCAACAGCGCCCTCCGAAATGCTCACAAAAATTTAAATAACTGTCTTTATAAACTCAGACTGGATATTTATTCTACGACATTGTTTCAGCTAAAACCTGTAACAACTACTTCCTACTCTTACATACTAACAACCTTTACGCATTATCTACAAAATTCATTTATTTATTCGAAATGCCATACAAAGATTAAGAAATACAGTACTAAATGACATGGGAAAATGATCGTGAAACATGATATCCCTGCAATAGTTGAAACGAATGATATCGAAAAATACACCTACAATTACCCAAGAGATGTTGGAGCAACATTCGATTTATATGGTGGATGTAAAAAGAAAAGAAAAAGCTCAAATTTAAAAAAATGCACCCCAAAAATTTATAATTTCGTTTACAACTGTTTTTGTTGTTCTGTCTTAACGCATTCGTTTAAGAATTAAAACTTAAAATACAGGAATTCATTTATAAAAATTCGCATTTCCATTAAAATAAAAATGGAATTTCATTGCAGACGGAACACCTTCGACGTTCATCCTGACTTAAAAATATTTGCTCGATAATTCTGGTAATGCCCCAGAAATAAGTCGCGCAGAGATGACGAGACGTGTGAAGTGAGAGATATAATCCGCTGTTTCAAGTTGGTGCTCAGACTTGTTGGCTATGTCAATATTGGTCCCCTTCTGCTAACCATCTACAGTCCTGCTCGCACGCTGTTCTCGTCAGCTTCTGTAGCTGCTAAGAGACAAGAACCGAACTCCACTGGGAAATATTACGAGTGGCCCCCTGCTTACACATTACCCGTGCCCTCCTCTCCACTGAACTCAGTTTCTGAATACGTCACCTGCGACGGAATTTTCATTCCTTCGACATAGTTCTTACTCTTCAAGGCCAGAAAAACTCGTGTAAACCTCGAAAATCACACGTATTACTTCAATGTTTATTAGTTTAATTTAAGACGCATTTAAATTGACGTCGGTCTTCTGGAGATACTAACGTCGTGCGGACGTTTAAGCATTTACATTTAGTACGACTCCTTGGACTCGTTATCAGCCTAATGTAAGACCTCTACATAAAAGGACACAGAAAAATGCGGACAAACATCCATGCCTCGAACGGGACTTGAAAATACGTTTCAAGTGTTTCAGTTGTCAAGGCCACAAAGCGCCCGCTGTGAAACTTCGTATTTTTTTTTCTTTCAACTGTAAAATGTCGGAGATAAATGAGGTTTGGTAATCTCTTGGTGCAAAGTACCACTTAAAAGTATCCTGGGATTTACATATTTTACAGCATAATCAAAAAAATTATGACGAGTAACACAAGAGCAGCTCGCAGCTGTTCAGTTCATGACGAAACTACCAGCGAAATATAATAAACAAAACTTTAACACATTTGTAATGGAAATTGTATTAATAAACATACATGTCTGTTTGATAAAACAATTAGCCTCTGTGTAGTGAAAGGGCTTTACTAACCTATAACACAATTATTATGTGAAAGTAATAATTTAATTAAAATACTTCAAAAGCATACAGCAGCTATAAAATATTCTACACTGCGGATTTTCACAACAGGAAAGACAAACAGAAAACGTACCCTTTCCTGCCAGAAAGAAATTTAATATTTCATGAAAAGTGAAAATGTCTCGGTATTATGTTTAATGTTACGTATCTATTAAACCATATTAAATTTATTGTAAATTTTTACAACAGACTTTTTAATCCCTTGCGGTCCCTTTTAAATACCACTATGACTCTCTGCGGGTCTATTTAAATACCATTAAGCTGTATAAATTCAACTACTATTACGAAATGGTTAAATTTTCTTTTATAATTTGCATTATATGGCCGTGGTCTTTGATGTTCCAGTGACATAGTCCCAAAAACAGATTCATGGCACAATTGACAGCGGTGAGAACTCACTCAGAAAAAACCACCGAAGTTGCTGCTGTATATACACCTTTTTTGGATGCCTATATTTTATTTACTTGTTATTCTAAAACAGTTAGTGCAGTAATTACTCTTAGTATAGAAGAAATATAAAAATTCTAGTTAATTAATTTGACAGCTAATTATGGCTTTCATTTAGAAAATATTTATACCATAATTGAAAATATCCGACATAGTTACCTCCTGATATTCCTTCAGGAAAGCAGGGAGTATAACAGGAATTTATCAACCCTCGGATGAAAGGAAACTCTGAACTGACTAATTCCAGTGAAGACACAAAGTTCACAACCTCGTCATCCGCGAGCCTTCCTCTTCAAATAATTTAATCTTCTTTTTATCCCCCTAATCTAAAACTCTTTGTCCGAACAAATTATCTGTCGTGTATAGACGCCATTAAGAAAAACAATGCGCTATACAATTACTTTTTCTGCAAGTAACGTTCTTTTGCAGATATCTTCTGTTAGTCTGAACTATAATTAGTGTTCAAAGCTGAGTAAAAAGAAATAACTATACAGCTTTTTTCCCTACCGGAAAGCGAAGAGCGACGAAACTGTAGTTAATTTCGTGCATGAGCTGATTGTAGAAAACTAAAAGACAAATTGCGAAGAAATTATAAACACAGAAACGGGTTTTGTTTTAACTGTTTTCTGAGAAGTCTTAGCGAAACAATTTCTTGGATAATTAAAACAGTCTCTTAACTCATTAATTCCTTTATTCCTGAGATCTGAGGTTCTCACGGGGAGGAATATGCCCATGTTCTTCTGGCTTTTGACGCCGTGTAACACGTAGGTAGATACCAACGTTTCGGAAAAATATACTGTCTCCATCTTCAGGACCGAAAATGGAGACAGAATTATTCTTAAAAATTTTGGTATTCACCTGTGAGAGTCTACACGACATCACATAACAGAACAACATCAGCATCATTTATTCCTATTTTTTTCCTCAATTAAATAAACATCCGCTTCTTTAGTGGCACAATGCGTAAGTATTTCAGTTATCACCAGCTCCTTTCATCACTAAGCGATCCTATGTTATCATATTCCTCCCAGTGTATGTGTTCCTGTGGGTATGATGAAGACAGAGTATAATCTCATCTTCTGTTATTTAACAATATTGTTTCAGCTGCACAGAATAGAGGCTGGTGAAATGATTATGAATCTTGAGCAGATAAAGATTAGTGAGCGTGCCGCGACCTATTTCAATGTATTTTTTTTTAAAAAAATCGTCATATCTGATAATATTTTACTCAAACAAAACGGCGTCAACCTAATAAAAATATAACTGCGTTAGTTCTAATGATTAGGAACATAGTTTACTTTACAGACATAAGGAAATCGTTTTCAAATACAGAAATAAGCTTTATAATAATAACAAAAAAGTATCTTATGTAATTAACAACAAAAACCTTTCTACATATAACAAATTCCATCTAGTATAAATTTCATTTAGATTTTTTGGGGAATTGATAACTTCGACGTTCTAGCTAGTCACTTCTAAAATTTCAAGATTATGACTAAACACTCCTATGGAACCAGAATTTGCCAGCCGAGACAGAGGATGCCTGTAACCAGAAACGTAGCACAGCAGCGCAGTTTACGCGATGGTTACACGAGTAAAATATGTTCCAGCGCTCGATTATTAAGGCGTAATTAGCATAAACAGAACAAATAAAGTGAACTCTAGCGCGTTATCATATTTCATATTCAGCATTTCAACAAGAAAATCAAATAACCCAGCATTACACAAGTGACGAAACTTTACCCACGTTTTTCTTTCATCCGTCTTCTAAAGTTCCGTCATCCGCGTCGGAACTTCAGCCTCCTGCCCGTACATTTTCTTCCTCTCATCTCGCCTTTCATACCGTGATAGCTAAAATGTTTTTATTAATCGGCATACGTTCAACATGAGAATTCTCCGCCTTTTTCTTCTAAAGAAGACGAAAGAAAAGACATTCTCAAGTCGAAACAAACAAAATTTAAATAAGGATGAAAACTAGGATCAGAACTTGATGTACTATCATCTAAAAATGCGGAAAACTTTCTCTTCGGTGAGGAGTCGAGAAATCTGAGAGAAAGAGGTCAATTGGAAGACCAAAGCGATTGGAGGATAAAATTACAACGGATCTCAGAAAAAGAGCCTATGAGTTTATGAACTTTTACGCTGTCTCAGGAAGAGTTCAGTAGTGGCCACTTGATAACACGGTAATGGTCTCGCAGGTTGCATAAAACGCAGATATATTTTTGACCAGTTAAGTTACTACCAGCTTCTCTACTCTTTGTAGTAAATTACGTTTCTGAACGCCCTGTATCAAAACGCTAGACGAAAACTACGGCAAATAACACATGTGAGAGGTTTATTGTCATGGTGATTATATTAATGCGAAAATGTATATTAATGAATAGAAAGTACTTTAGTATAAGCCCTCATTACCGAGTACCAAAGGGTATACGCCTCTTAAATCAATATCAGCTTCACAAATGCACCATTCCACCATGAATCCAGTATGCTACATGGCAATGCTCTAACTATTTTTCATTACGATTTACCTTTGCCTACAATTACGTTCTTCTACTCTTCTATAGCAAGGATGGCCATGGCCAAGGCAGCTTTCGTCAAGAAGAGGATACTTCTCACTAGCAAGTTGGGCTTGGAGATGAAGAAGAAACTAGTGAAGTGTTACGTATGGAGTGTCGCGCTGTATGGAGCAGAGACTTGGACACTCAGGAAGAAGGAACAGAAATACCTGGAGAGTTTCGAAATGTGGTGTTGGAGAAGAATAGAGAAGATCAGGTGGACGGATCGAGTGACCAACGAAGAAGTATTGAGGAGAGTCAACGAGCAAAGAAACATTCTACAGGCGATTACACGAAGGAAAGCTAACTGGCTGGGACATATTATGAGAAGGAATGGATTACTGAGTGATATCATCGAAGGCCAGGTTGAAGGAAAGCGAGGACTGGGAAGAAGACTGATACAGCTAACCGACGATCTGAAACAAGGAAAGAAGATGAAGTTCCAGGAGTTAAAACGAGAAGTTGAGAATAGGGATAACTGGAGAGCTGGTTTTGGGCAGAGCAATGGACCTGTCGTCAGACAGAACACTGAATAATAATAACCCTTCTATACGTTTATAATGGGTTATTTCTGAAGATGGCTGTATTCTGGGCCATTGTACCATGTAGTCTGGTAGAAGTTTACCAGTTCTACCAGACTACATGGTGCAACAACCCAGGATACAGCCATCTCCAGACTCACAGCCGTGAGAACCTCAAATCCTACATGGGTTATTTTTCTTTTTCTCTTCCTTGCTACTAACTGTTATCGTGTTTTGTTATTCGTTCCAACCCTGCCCTCCTCACATTTCTGAAGCGCTCTCATCACTCCTCGTAGCTGGCACGCTGTATGTCGTATGTGCCCAGCGTCTAGTAACAGGACAAGTGACTTACGAGACGACAGCGGCTTCTCGGAACACTTGAAAACGGCTCGCTAGTCTCTGGAGAGGGCAATGCAAGACAGAACCCGCATACAAACGAGGGTCGTGGTTCAGATATTGCCTCACTGCGAAGAAATGTTTTTCTCAATCTCTTAGCTCCGATGGGAGCAGATAATGGAAACGAGTTAAACCGAATCTGGCAGGTAAGGGGCAGAGACCGAAGTTCGTCTTAACATTTAAACATTTAGTCCCTACCTCAAAGAAAACACAACTCCTCTCCATTACAATAATAAGTTGGTTAAATTGACTTGTTCCTAAAAAGGGCGTTGTATATATAAGCACACGATACGATACTGAAGTGTAAAAAAGTCTTGCGCGCTTTATATGTCTTACCAACATATATGTCCAGGAATTTATACAGTGACCTTGAATCCTAAAGTAACTTCAATTCACGCTTCTCTTCTTATATGGATTGTTTCCTGTTATTTTTCAGAATTTGAAGGATCAGATTCTTACTACGAACGTCTGGCTGGAACATGTAAGTACTGTCTGGATTTTAATTCTTAAAGGGTTCTAAAAATGTTGTATTACACTGGATACTGCTGTTCTCTGGACTTGTCTCTTTGTTCATTTTTCTAAAACAAAATTACTACTTTTCGGGAGCTGGCTCTGATCTCGTCTTCAAGTTAATATTAACTCTTCTGCGTAATATAGAAGTAGCTAGTCCCAATCCTTGTCCTGTCCTGAGAATCAGTACTTTTAATAGACAGTGAACGATATACAGGTAAATGAACATTAAAACAAATGGTAAAAGACTATATATCATAAGCATTTGCGAGTAAAATTGAAAACATGGTTAACATATGCTTTAGCTAACGACACAATGTATGATTTGAGGTCTTCACGGCGGTGTCCAAAGATTGTTGTCTTCTGGGTTGTTGCACCGTGTAGACTGGTAGACTTTCACCAACGTTTCAGAGGTCACACTGCCTCCGTCATCAGGGCGATGAGTATGAAGTTTTCTGTCTCCTGGGTTGTTGCACCGTGTAGACTTGTAGACTTTCACCAACGTTTCAGAGGTCATACTGCCTCCATCATCAGGGCGATGAGTATGAAGTTTTCTGTCTCTTGGGTTGTTGCACCGTGTAGGCTGGTAGACTTTCACCAACGTTTCAGAGGTCACACTGCCTCCGTCATCAGGGCGATGAATCATCGCGAAACAACCCAGAAGACAACAATCTTCATCGTTAACATAAGTCACTCAGAAGAGTACCCAGAGCTAAATCGATCTTGCAAGGACCTGGACACAGAACAGGGCCGGCCATACCATCGCTGTGTTAACTGTAATCGCCTGCCAATTCCACGTGAGCCTCTGCGTAGCAGTGACTGAGTGTCGTGTTTGTGCAGGAGTGGCAGGACCACAAGTTCCGGTGGGACCCACAGGAATATGGAGGTGTTACTGAACTCTACGTCCCGTCAGAACACATCTGGCTGCCTGACATTGTGCTCTACAACAAGTGAGTGTGACTACTTTCCATTTCTATATCTGTTCGTGTTGGTAACTAAAGGTTACAAAAAAATGCGTCTCTTAGCTTCTCCATGCCTTAAATTTCAGTTTTAATTGGTGGAAATTCTTGCAGGAATCATATTATATTACAGCGGTATAAATCCTAATGTGAAAATATAGTCGCTAGCGTGAAGTTACTTTGACAAAGAACCATCTGCACGTCCTGTTCAGGCCCCGTTGCTGAGCGGCGAGACTCCGCCCTACTGATGCAATCGTAGCTAACAAAAAAGGAAGAAATCCTCTCCTAACATGTACGGTAAAGTCTTTCTCCTCTCTGTGATGCTTGTAATCTAATCAGTTTGTCGCAGGCGCCGAGTGGAATCGTTCGTCTCGCTGTTCCTGACGGTTTAAGGACATGAACGGAATGTTTTGCGGAGTAATTTAAATTCTTATTAATGTGTTATGTTTATCTGGAAGCTACCGAAAAATAAACACAGCTGACCTATTTTATTGCAATATCTCGGAATTTTCTTTTGAGGAGCTGAGGAAAGCCACGCAAAACTCCTGTCGTCATATTCGGTCCACCGGCCAAAAGTCTTACGGGAAACTTTCTGAAGCACTGCAGCTCGAGCTAATCTGCCCGGTATCACGGGCCAGCTTAACAAGAACTCTGGGTTTATACGTCATTTTTATCTTCGCTTCAAAATGGATTCCACTCACAGAAAATTCTCGTTAGGTTCTGCTAAGCATGATCAAGAAACGTTATTATCTGGAAAATGTAGATAACAGACATGTTTAATAACTTTTTTGAATATTAATTACGGCGTTAGACGTTTTTCTATTAAGGATTTAAATTAAAAATGAGTCAATTAAATTTGTAATTATTTTTCAATCTCTCATCTCCGTTCATCAATCAATATCACAAACTTTCAAGCGAGGTGCGCAGCAGAAAAACTGAAACGGAATAAAGAACTTCAGTTTTTTAATTTTACTTCTAAGTAGAATCTTAAAACAAGAACTGGTAATTTAAACTTATTTCGTTGCAATACGACGAGCTCAACTGAGTTTCACACAATCAGTCACAATTAATTAATTAATTAACAACAACAACTGGTTTATAAGATTTTTTCCTCTGAGTACAAAACACTGAGGTCTGTTTGTCACCAAATTTCTTCTTCTGTTATTTAGAACACCATGCCTACTCAGAAAGTAATTACACAAACACTCGCTTAATTACTAGTGGAACATCAATTAAAGTTCAGTCTCAATAATCCGACTTAAACGAGGCTGAATGACGGCTAGATAATCGAAAATGTAGTATACTACGAAGACTAATGAAAAATAGGAGGGTAAACAAACTCAATTTATAACTCAATTTACGATGATACGAAGAAAATACAATACGGGATTAAATAAACAAAATAATCTTCACAAAAAAGTAATTGTTTTTACATAATGTAAATATGCAAACGAGTTTACATTTTAAAGAAATTAGCTTCTGAGTCTCCTGATTTTTTGAGGCGAGGTCACACCATCGCCTCAAGCAACGTCTTTAGCATCTGAGTACATAAAATTCAGACTGTGTAAGATGGGGGAGTGATTATTCCGAAACATGCCGTGATTACTGTTGATAAAATGGAGCGTACCGAAACGTCACGTTGGATAAAACTTAATGTCGGGTAACCGAAGGTCAGATAATCTGGATTACACTGTAAATTCGTACATTACAACCCATGAAATCACACGAATATTACCACAACAGAACCACCAAATTTAGTGCCAATATTTCCCACGTCGTTACTAACACTACCACTACAACCACGTCCTTGTCCACCCAATAAAACCCTTCTTTCAAGAGCTCAAATCAAACTATCAGATTAAATAAACTATAAGTTCTACAAAAATAGGGAACAGGTCGCTTTAAACTGTCACAATTAACTTTTTGAATGGTAAATAAATTTAGATGTTCCGCAAGACACTTTAGATGGATAATCAGCCCTTCACCATGCCCCATGTAAATAATTTCACAAATCAAAAATAAAGTTACGTTTGCATAAGCTGAAAAAGTCTATATTATATTACACCTTGCACAGAATTGTTTCGCAAAAATGCGCCTGATTTATGTGTCTCGTTTAATTTACTGTGTGCTCTGATTCATCAATAATCTGAGAACAAAGTAGGCAGTGAATTATGCCTCCAATTTTGACAATCGCAACCATTAATCACGGAGCAACCTTCACTTGGACAGTGATACATGTGTTCAGAAAGTTTCAGCAAAGCCAGCTCCTAAGTTGAGGTTAGGTACGGTTACAGCAGCAGTGGAACTTTACGAAGACCGCGTCACCTACTGTAACACCAAGAAATACTTTGGTTTTCAAGAACAGGTTTAAAACATCACTTGACATACAAACCATAAACTCTCCCCGTTAGGAAGTGATACATGGCAAGACGGCGAGATTATGAACGTATTTGTTATGTTTCAGGGGACGACCTGTACTGCACAGAACAAACTTTGAAGTTAAACTTATATATACAGAGCATACTCTATTTAGGAACCTTTATTTTTATATTTAAGAATGCCCTAGATTTAATACAAGTTGCACATCCTAAGTAGCATTTTATCTACGCAAATTTCTATGTACAAATTAAAATACTAATTATTCACTTGCGTTACATTTCATCGTTTCCATAACTATGTCTTCATTCACCATGATTTCAAAGTTTTATATAATTTCTTCACTTCTATTTCATTGGATCTGTTTATGCACACGTAAAATTTGGTATGAATTTCCGAGTGTTACATATGTGTCGAATTTTTTACATCAACATTTATTTATACTTTTCTGCACTGAACACTTCTGAAGTACCTTAAATCACCAGCACAGAAAGTTAATCTTGTACCGGCTTCATATTGTATGGATTATGTGGATGAGTTCACATTAAGTATATAAATATAGTTAGAAATAATTTACAATCAATGACATCCATAATTAAAGAAATAGTGATATGCTGAGATTATATGGATAAATCATAAAGACTTACGAGGCGTTTTCAAACACATACACTTCAACGTGCTTAGCCTAATCGACATATTGAAATGTCGCGAAATTTTCCTTAATTAAATTACCTTACCTTGCATAATTTGCATCCATGTGTTACGAAAATCCTGTATTTAGACTACATGCGTCGCGGGTTATAAGTTCAATAAAACCATTAATTAATTAACATATGTCTGAACACGAACGCTGCAGTTAATCTCTGTGTCTATGGTGCAGTCGGTTCCTAAACGCGCTGTGTTTTATTCACTTTGTAACCTACAGCTTTATTCCACGTCATTACCTGCACCTTCATTCAGACTCCGTCTACCAAAAGCTGCGTCTAGCGAGATCTAGCCAGATAACACTTACGTACCACCCGCTGAGTTGTCTGGAGTTGGCTATTGAATTTTCGTTTCTCGGTACAGAACATGGCGAAACATGGCACCGACTGATATGACTGAGGTGCCGGGGCCAGTAAGCTAACTCATCCGTCAACCCGAATCACTCCTCACAAATCCCTCTCCCTAAGTCAACCTGCTATCCAATTTCCTACGCAACGACATTGTATAATCGATTCCGAAACAGACCCCTTCCCGTTACTCTGTCTTAAGGTAACTTTACCGGATAATATATTGAGAAAAGAGGCAAAGGTTTTCATCTGTCGTATCCCTTCAGCCCACAGGCAATTTAAAAAACTACACCCCCCCCCCCCCAAAAAAAGGGGTTTTTTTCTACCGAAACAGGTTTACAAGAGTCTTTTAGTTAAGAAGGCGGTGTATCTTTATGGCTCATATAGAAACAAAGCTTTTCTCCTATACCAGAATTCCAGATTCCAGTATGGATTCTCCTTCCTTTGCTCCTTGCAGCGAAACTTAATAATTTGTTCATACTCGATCGAAAGTACATTGCTATAAACATGGAATCGAAGCTAAATCATAAAAACTTTGAAAACTATCACTCTCTTCCGGCTTGTGCAGTTTTCTGTGAAACTTCGCGTAGTCTAAGTGTGAAACTGCATTTTCACTCACTGGAACCCAAATGAGGAACGATAGATGTCTCCTGCATCATCGCAAAACTAAACAAGCATAATCGATCGGTATTTTTCTTGTATACATTATCTTTCGCGTACAAAACAGACAACATCGTCAGATAAATTCGTTGCAGGATGCATGAAACATCAAAAATATATTATAGTGGTATTACAATCCACTGAAGAGTATGGAATTTCACAGATTATTTTAATAACAATTGAACTTTTTGTACTGAATTCGAATTACAACCTAAACCTTCAAAGCACATACCTTCATCATACAAACTCTGAATAGTTTTGTATCAACAAGCATCAAAACGTTGGCTTCTGAGCTTTTGATAAACAGTTCCTTTCGCCTTCACAGTTGCATTTTCATGAAAGTACAAAGGTCTTATTTCCGTCATGAACTCTCTGATTCAAAGGACAAAGTGAAAAGTTTTTGATGGAATGTTCTGTCACCACGGGTCCGCATTCCTGCTTTCGGATGTGCCACAAAATCTCCGCCACATGCATTTGTAAAGCAGCAGACATTCTCTCAATCGCGGGTACAGACCGCGTTAAAACGCTGTGCAGAATCGATTAGAAACCGGGGGGCAGAGAATTTCATCCACTACAACTCCGGAGGAATACGTTTAGTCCTTCAATTAGTCAAGATATTCCCCTTGCTTTATGGAACCCACGTGTCGATTAGCGTGGTCCATATCTCGAGCCAAATTAGTCCAATCAATACAATCATCATATTTATTTAACATCCATTAATATTGTTAAGATTTGAGGTTTTCACAGCGGCGAGTATGAAGACAGAAATCTTCATTAATATTATCTTCCATCTACAACTTTATCTCCCAAATGGTCTCTATCCTTCAGGTTTTCCGACCAGGTCTTTGAATGCATCTTCTCCACACGTGCTACATGCCCGCCAATCTTCTCTTATTTGGAGATATTTATATTTGCCGTAAAATACAGACGATTAAAACTCTTTACTGTGCAGATTTTCTACCTCATTTTATCCTTCCGTTCAGCATAGCCAATAAAATTAAAACATGCCTATTTATTCTTCCTGCGTAATTATTAAAATATTACTAACTGCAACAATACATATATTTTAAATAATGCGCTCAGAACGGCCGCTCATTTTAAGGAGCCCGTAATCCTCGATCAGTATCAAATCTGGTTTCGTCGCATTGGTATCTTCTACCACATTATTTTATATATAGTATGTTTAAACAGCGAAAATGTAACAGATTTAAAAAAAAATTGAAATCCTGGTATCACGTGCATTGGTTCAACGCAAGAGCGCGAGTCCAAAAGAATCCCTTGCAGAAAATTAGCTTCAGTTACATGCTCCATTTTTGCTTACAACTTGATTTGGAAAACACGAAATGACATAGAACCTGTTAAAGTACGGAAGGAAATTAATAACCACTTCTTTGTCACTTCGTGCGATGGACTGCTACTGAAATTCATTCCGGAAAGCATTCTATCTGGATAAAAAATAAAACGAGTATGAAGCCATGTAGCAACAGGTTGTACTCTTGAATTTTCTCTCGCGCCTCATTTTTCAAGCAACATCTTGTGTCTTCCCATCTCCATTATCGAAGTGTCTCTCTAACCCACCAAAGCGTCCCAACATTAGCAACATTTTCACTTCTCGTCCCTAAACGACCAGAGTGGGGCGCTAGAGACTAGCTCCACTTCAGACCACTTACGATATTCATTCTCATAGTTGCTTCTTTGGGAGACGCATTCTTTTCATCCACTTCGTTTCCGTCTTTTCCGCTTCGTTTTGTCCTATTCCTTCACCTGGAGGGGAGATATCGTCCCGATCAAATTGGGTCCGACATCACAGATGTAGCCCTTACAATGAAATTTTCAGAAGTAGGGGAATAGGTTCCTACGTTATTTAACAACGCTATCTCAATTGTGCAAGTTACATAATACTGAATCGGATTGAAATATTATCATGAATGTCTAACATTTAATGATTAATTTCATTCTCTAAGAAAACAACACTTCATCATTACAAATATAAATTATGTTTCCTGATTAAGGGAATAATTCCTTAATAATTCATACGAAACACAAATACCAAATGCAGAATTGCTGATTACTCATGCAGATGGTACCACAGGACTTCAAAAGACTGATTCCATTAGAAAGACTTGAGAAAACCAGCAACATAATTCTAAAGCAGTTTATCATTACGGATAAGTACAATTCTGTTTCCGACATTTATTACCATCACCGTCCGATAAACGACCCACTGATCATATTCACATTATATAATAAGGATATAAACCTTTAATTGGCCTCAATAAACTTCAATGAGGGTTGGTACGTTTATTGCGTCCTTGTTCGGTTCGTTTAACAGCAAGGCCATGAATTCGACAGTGACCATTTTCTGACATCGCAACGATGAAACTCGGTAACACTAACTTTACCGCTTCAAGTAGTTACGGTGGAATAATAATGAGCAGCATGAGTTATGTGGATCCTGCTTCTGGGTCATGGCATGGTGCATGCCGAGACGCGGTCATATTCCCGGGAAACTTTGCCTCCATCTTTAGCGGTACCGAATGACCCCTGCTGATACTGATCTGAGGACCTGCACTTCGCCAGAAGTTTCATTTATATCATTACAGCTATTAAATAAATATAACATTAAACTAAAGAAGACGTAGTGTTATCAATGCCATTTACATTTTCATAGAAAATACCTTATTCCGTATTACGTATTTTCCAAATACCCTTCATCATGCAAAATATCAACAATACATCAAAGTACCGCAATATTTTTCCATCGCAGTAACGCAAAAGATGCCAGAAACAGATGGCGTTATTAATGACGTCGCGGTCTTCACAAAATTACCGATCGCATACCCTTTACAAAAACTAGTCTCCTAACGCAGATTATAATCTCTCAAGTAGATACCAAATTTCGTAGAAATATATTGTTTACATGACGTCACAACCCACCATCGCCGTAAGAACCTCAGATCTCATGTCGGGCTGTTGATGTCTGTAATGGTGGTATCCGTGCCTGAATCTGGTGATGAAATCAGAGATAAACATGCAAAGCTTGATAATTGGACAAGTAAGATTAAACTTCTAAGAAGCTATACAGAAAAATATTTCAGATCAACGGTTTTCGCATATATTCGTAGAGGTCTGGTATCATAAACGGATCAAGTCTATCCTTTGCATTTTGTTAAATAAAGATAAATATCTGAAAAATCCTTAAATTACAAATCTCAGACAACGACAGGAGCTTCAAGCACATTTGTTTCTGAGCATCTCTGTAGGCCACGTAAAGTAATTTTTGTGGAAACCTTTAGTTGTAAACATGTTACTGTAGGAATTTCTACAGGTTCTGTGCGAAATCTTCCGAAACTAAAACAACTTTAAAGCTATATTAAAATGATGGATGCCGTTTGTTTCTATGGCGAGATTTCAGGTTCTCATGGTGGCGAGTCTGAAGATCGCTGTCTTCTGGGATGTCGCGCCTTGTAGTCTGATAGAAGTTAACCGATGTTTCAGAGAAGCCTCATAATTCCATCATCAGGGCAATGATGGAGACAACAAGCACTTCTAAATTTCTACTGAATTACACGCCATAACATCCCATAAGACACTGATCTTCTTCTGTCTTTAGTTTATAAATGGATTTTATAAGTTTTTATACACACACAAAACCTCGACAAATTATAGCACAAGACTACAAATTCTTTTGTCGGACATTTTATAAAACAATCACACAGTAGTTTTATCTTTCAGACACTTCATGAAATAGAAAATTTGTTCATCGGGGATTCATTTCACGATGGGCAGGTTGGTTCATGTCTAAAGTCTACCCTGCACACTGAGAGTGTAGCGGACTTACACATCCACTAGAGTAATGATTTAAAACAAATGACAATTACTTTCAATATCATTACTCACTAAAACTTACATCGGAAACTTCAACATGTCTTAATATAAATAACATCACAATTTAAGTGGTAGGCGAAAATAACAAACGAAAGTCAAATTTAATCGCAAATCTCACTACGATAGAACGCAAAACAAATGAGTGACTGTAAACCGCTGTTACTTCAGACCTTCGCTTGAAACGAAAACGGAGTTCTGTCTTAGACTGAAATACCTATCCTAAATACATTTATAAAAAAAAGGATGCAAATAGTAAGAAAAGATAAAGAGGAACGCGAGGATAAAAAGTGTTTCAAGACAGAAGGACAATCAATCATGTCCGTCCTTCCCAGCTGTAGCTCTATAATCTTGTAGGATGACGACACGGTGGGGTCATACGGAGGATACACAGTTACTCCTTCCAAACTGTAAACAAATCATCCTGCATATTGGTAGGAAACGTCGCTTAAGAACACCATTTACATCAGAAACTTAATTCTTGCAAACTATCTTAAGTATAACAAATAAGTGAACAAACCCAGTTATTAATTGACAAATCTCTCCGCCCGTGTTTGAAAGTGTAAAGCTTTAATTTTCGCAACCGATTCGAAACTGTTTAAGATAAAATTTTAAAAAAAAATTATTTGTCTCTTTATTGTATAAAGAAAAGAAGTATACAGTAATAGGTAATGTATTTTTCACTAAATCAGGAGAGAGATACGAAGTTCTTTAACAATCGTCCCGATATTTTACGACGGTAAAGATGTCGATATTGGTCTATTGGGTTGACACCATATAATCTTGTAGGCGACTCCCAACGTTCTAAAGAAACTAATCGCCTTAATCTTCAGAGTTAAACTGAGTCAGGATGGAGATGAGAAGCATTTGTACAAGAGTAAATCTCAAATAACGACTTAATGAAAAACTTTTTGGCAGTTCAGTCGCAGTTAACTGCCCTGAAAGTGAATTCAAGGATACCACGCGTTTTAAACAACGTTTTAAAATAAGCCTGAGGTTTAATTTTAAAATAAATTCGCAGTTCAAATACTAATTAAATCATAAGCATTACTTCTAAGTACCTGTAACTGTTCATAAGATTAAAATTATCTAAACCGATGCGAGTTCCAATAAACGTGTAGCACTGCCCCAAATATGTACAATGTTTTCTTAATAGTTACATACGTCTGTGTACATGCCTATAATCCTCCAGCACTGCCATTTTACTGAATAGCTTATTTTAATAACCTCTTCAGATACATTAATAACGCAAAACATGGGTATCAGACAATAAGACTAAGCCCCGTTACGCTTCAAAATTGCACAATGATTGCAATTAGTGAACAGACGAATATATAGCACCTTACTCCTCGTTAAAAACATTTCATACGAAAACTCTCAATACATTGAAATGTTAGCACTGAACAGCATCGCTGCAATTATTCCATGTTCTTGTTTCCATTAATCATATTTTGACATTTCAATTGCTAACTAATTGATCATCAACAATTTGTTTGCGGTTCCGATATTCGTCCACCATATCCTCGCAAATAAAATTAAATTATCACTCTCGTCTAATGATGCTCAACTATTTGAATTTCTGTATGTTGTGTTTATATTATACGCGGTCTATCAGTGTTCGATGTTAGTACGATAGCAGAGAAGCGGACTGTAAAATGTCATGTTATTTTTTACATACATAAATCTCTGATACGGTGCAAAAACCGAAGAACACCAACTTACCTTGCACCGGCTGAATTCTGCACTGGAAAAGTTGTAGGTCCTGCGTCACGATTAGCTGCAGCCACCCGGGTGTTAAAATTTCTGCCATATTCCGTCTGCGACATTGAAACTGAGCAATTGTTTGTGGAACAAGTGAGCAATTTATGCACGCTGCTGGACTGCATAGCGGTTCACAATAATTTCCCTGGACTTTGTTTTATTTCTGAAAACAAAGAACAAAAGAACTAATAAATGAATATGAAGTTATTTCAAATGGGATGATTAATTATGCGGCGCTCTGTGCATGTCCAAATTTGTGTCGCCTGTTGGCCCTTAAAGTAAATTACAAATTCAATGTTTTGAACAAGAATACACAAGGAAAACAAACTATTTCCCGAGCTCTTTAATAATTTCAGCCAACAGAACATAAGAAGTGCTTAGGGTCCTCCCGCTTTCCTACACGTGATTAATTATGAGCCATCTTATATTGTTCTTTCCAAAGAACTAATCCCACAGTGCAACGTTCGTCTTCAGAACTTGGAGCCACTCGATTGGTCAAGTTATTGGAAATAACATCGGAAGGTCTGTTAACGCTACTGGTCCTTATTCTGAAACAGACAAATCCTCCTGCTGTTAATTATGATACTTGAGGTCCTCATTACGGTAAAGACGTCTTAAGCATACTTTTCAAAGATGTTTTATTTCATTAGACAATACGTTATTGAAATAAAAACTGAATTATTAACTACACGTATATTTTTATAACTGATTAATTCCTGTAACCAAGATGGTGATATGCATATTTTGATGCCTTACAAACCTATTAGTAATACAGGTGATTTAGTGTATTTAGTGTTTTTGTATTAAATATTTCAATCGCATGTTTATTTTAATAGGCTTTTTTCCTAAAACGAAAGGAGAGTTTTGTAAGTCACCTAAAATTTTGGAAAAAGCATGACTCACTATAATCAACAAAATTATGATACGTTATAAACACGGCTGCTAATACCAAAAGTCAGTATTACAATAGATACTCGTACAGTCGAATCCTTCCGACTCCTAATGCGCCCCAATCAGACGAAAAGTGTTTCCTGTAATTGTTACACTGGCGTGTTGATGACTTTTGCAGCGCGGACGGGGAGTACGTCGTCACCACGATGACAAAAGCGATCCTTAATTACACCGGCAAGGTGACGTGGACTCCGCCCGCCATCTTCAAGTCGTCCTGCGAGATCGACGTGCGATACTTTCCGTTCGACCAACAGACTTGCTTTATGAAATTTGGTTCTTGGACGTACGACGGCTTTCAGGTAAGGCGTTCCTGACTTCGGCACACAAGTCTGAGCATTTTTTATTACATATTCCATTTACGACGTCCTTAAGACTGCGCCAGGCTGACTAAATCCTTAGATGAATTTTTTTTATGCGAATAACTCATGACACATTGACGAAAATATTTGTAAGCTACATAAGGAATCTTGTAGCTAGTGTTAAGACTTTATGAGTTCTCTGTATAAAGTGAGAGCATAATGAGAAGAGCGTGTCTGTCTACAAATGCACGTTTCATCTCCGAGATTAATTGACAAAGTCATTTACCGAATAAAATATTGATAATTATCGGTTAATTGAAAACCTACTTTATATTTTACCCAAAATTAACCTGCCAATATTTTTAACAATGATCCTTTATGCAGATTATTAATACGCGTATACATGACATGCATGACAGGTCTTTTTGATGCCTAAAAGCTACGTCTGAAACATTTTTAGATTTGTAAATACTACTCATAAATCAAGAAAACAATTTACTAGTTACATGAACCGATTTTTTAATACGTTTTATCACCTTCTTTCTTTCCTTTCTCAAAGACAGGACAAATAAGCTATTTTTCATCCTGCGGGTATATAATCCACTTTGAAGAAGTATTCGTTAAGTGTAATAATAATCCTATCACTAGTAAAAGGGGGACGTCGTTTGATCAATTCAAGTGTAATTCCATTTAGTAAGAAAGAGATAAGGTTAAAGTTTCTTCCAAAACTAATGCCGTTTCAAACTTTTATATGGAAGTTAAATCCGAGTTAAAAAGAACAAGATGTCAGTAAACTATGGCCGAAGTAATCAGGCTATAATAATTGTAATAACATACCAGACAGAGACAATTATGGAGGGCGACACACGGAAGGAGCCATGTATGTGTCAGTGAATGGAGGAATAGAATGGTTAAAGCGGGTTCATGAGACACTCCAGAAACTTTCATTCTGTTAGAAAGCAAAGGGACACACAGATGGAATAAAGCCACTTGAAGGGCGGTCACGAATCTTCAGCTTTATTTTTGCGTCTAGTCTAGAATAAGAATCAGACGAAGACACTTGCTACGTCCCATTTCTTATCGAACACTTGTACCAACTGCTTAAAAATTACCAATTTTTACCGTGTTCCCTCGGCATACGCATCGCCCATCTCAGCAGCTATATTTCACATGCTGACAGTCATTTCACATTTGTTAGTGTCAATTTTCATTTCCACGCAGGGGGACATGAACCGTCAGCGTCCTGAACTTTCCCACTTTGTCACCGTCATATTTTGGTGCGGTGTCCGATTACTACACGCGTTATTCAACATTCTATCGTCTGTTGCCAGATATTTCTCTCTGACATAATTCTGGCCCTAAAACGTAACTTATATATTCTAAACATTCATCATCTAAATCGGAGTGGACCGCTCTAGCGCAGATCCCATCGAAGCTTCGTTTAATTTTTCATTTGGAACTGTATTTATACAAACTATCCTAAAATGATATACACACAATATAACACAGAATACTAACCCTGTTGCAGATCCCTGTGCGATGTGTTTACGAAATACATGGTCGGTGTTATTTTTAAAGCCCACATTACATTCGCTAATTCATTACGTGTCAATGCTGACGTATGTAGCAGTTTATATTAAAATGTATATTTAATTCATTGAATATGTATATATACATCTTTTTGGAAAACACTGTATATCAATGCTTTACTGATAATATATGACTATATCTATATTAACCTCCTTTAATGTAATAACTTTATGAAAGTGCTTCAAAGTCAAGAGGTGGGAAAATTATGACGTCATACCCGATCTACCGATTTCGGAAATGATATGCAGTTGTACGAATTTCATAACCTTATAATGAGTGGAGTAAAATAGAGGGATATTTCGTCATGAAATTACGCCACAGGCGAAATGTCCAAAACAATAGTTTTAACGGCTTATACTATGAAATATTCTCTTGAGGGACCTTCAAAATCACGAGGTGGAAAAATGACGATGACACGTACGTCGAACCGCATCTATTCAAGTAGTGACCACTCAACAAGATGTTTCTACGCATTTCGTAAAATGGAAATGTGTAATTATAACAGCATTGTAGACAGATTTTTACTAAACCCGTTTAAGAGTTCAACGATACTTGTTACATAATATCGCCTAAAGGCATTCGTTTTCATATGTAATGATCACATGCAGGTACATTAAAATGTAAGAGCAAGTATTTCATTCTCTATAGTTTAATAATATTATATAATTTTTTAGCTGGTTTTGTATTATGATTTTATACCTGCTATCTTTCAATAGCACTGGACATCGGACAAACATTGCGCCAGCTCTCCTCTCTACTTTAGCAAGTAGAGAGGAGAGCTGGTGTCCGTGTTGCAAAATAAGAGATGAAAACGGGCGGTCTGTTTTGTTCCTGCGAGTCTGAGTTTGTTCAGATTACAGCGCCTACATTCACTAACGTAATACCGAGCGCACCACAGACATTACAATGGAAGTTTATAAATCAACATAAATCAAAACGAAAAACAGTAAAAGGGTGTATTCTGACAGGATACTTATATGTTATGCCATTTTACTTATTTTTTATCTACATCAGAGCAAATATGACGTCTATTTAGTCCGTAATTCTACGAACCCGTAACGAGTGGCTGATTTATTAATTTTATCAGTGTTTTCAAATTACATTCTGCAGTGCCCACTATTAAAACTAACGAGTAAAGAAACTGGAAGTAATATGGAAAGAATCGATCGTGGCCTATTTCGCTACACGAGTTGAGGAAGACCGCAAACAATATCATAGACGGCATCGGACGTTCATACGAAGCAGGAGTGATAAACAACCATTACGATTCAATCTGTATTTCAGATCGACTTGAAGCATATCAACCAGAGATTCAACAATAACAAAGTGGAAGTTGGGATAGACCTGAGGGAGTACTACCCAAGCGTCGAGTGGGACATCCTGGGAGTTCCTGCGGAACGCCACGAAAAATACTACCCTTGCTGCGCCGAACCGTACCCCGGTGAGTGCACCCTCTCGTCACAAACGCTTTTTATACGCTACTGAATATACGAGGGTTATGATCCTAACGACAGGTTACGGAGATTCGAACAGAATACATTTTGAAGATGGCTGTCTTCGCGGTTGTTTCACCGTGTAGTCTGGTAGATCAGGTGACTGCTCTGATGAATGAAGTTGCGTCGTCTCCCTCCTGATTCGACATTTGGCATAAATGTCTTGTTTCCCCATGTTTCATCCATCGTTATTGATTTAATGTCCGGGTTTGTTCCATATTTCTCCAATTAATCACCGTCACAATTACATTCTCATCTGACGCCACACAATTTGTGCAGTTAAATGAATTAATAAATGAAACATTAAGAAATGTCATGTTTACATTACATTGCTTGTTCGGCACGAACATTAGCCCAAGAATCAAACACAAAACAAACCGAATATGCATTAAACAAAAATATAAAATGCATAAATTAAATGGATGTACTATAACCGCAAGCCATCGACGGGATTCTAATTACCACATAACACACTTTTATTTACCAGTCAAACAATTCTGATTTTGGCGCATTCAGAATTAAAATGGATAACAACGTTAATTTCCATTACGTTGCAAAAACAACGGGTTGCCTCATAAATATGTATGTGAAAATGCTGTAATCAGACTGACTTGCGACAAATCCGTAAGCTCTGAACCACGTGATTGAAGAGGGACACACAGCAGCAAACCTCACGAGAGAATTAACTTCAGGGATGGCCAAATGTTTACATACCTAACATCAATACATTCTTATGCGTTCTTTGCAGAAATAGTCCCCGCGATTCGTTTCCGAAATTACTAAACGGAATGCGATGAAACTTGACACAGGGGTCTTAAAGACTGGGGACGTCCTGAGTGGCTACAAGCTTCCAAGAAAGAACGCTGTACCATGTAGTAAGTCCACCTCTGAACACAACGTCTTGTTTGCTTTACTTCACGTAATCGGTTTTTCAAAGGAGATATGAGAAATGTATGCAAATGTTTGGTCGGACAAACTGAACGAAACATATTATTACACTAACAAAACCTATGAGTGGATGTCAGGATGATATTAATATAATTTTAAATAATGGGGGTTGATGTACACTGAATTCACAAGGCATCGGATTCGGACCAGCTACAGACTCTTGTGAAACAATAATGAACTTTGGGGATCCATAAAATTCGGATAATTTCTGGACTGACTATGCGACTATTAGATTCGGAAGTACAACTCTATGGAGTTACTACTTGCATGATCTTTAAAAGCGAAACATAAGACACTTGTTCACGCAACACTGAAACAGGCATGTAAATCAATTAAAGTCACAGGAACTGGAGTTGTGCTTTCCAGCGAAAGAACTTCAAGTAATCCGAGCAGTCAGTGCGGTTTCCCGTTGACTTTTGCATCCAACGAGCCGGAAGTTTTCTCTCCCGTCACAGGAATTCTACACGTCAGTGAATATCCAAACACCGAGATTGATGTGGTCAAGAGACCCAGCGCCTCAGGGAGGAGGTGGCAAACTCGGCAGTCCTTTGAGCATCCGATTTCAAGCACGATTTTGTTCTCATAGGAAAAGAACAGTTACATAGTAACAAAGCTTAACAGTGGCGCAAGTTCGTTTAGTATTGTATATTAGTGGCGCAAGTCTACTACTACCACCTCACAACGATAAAGTTATTTTCGGCATAGTATATAATGTTTGTTGGCATCGTTTAGATCAAATCGCAAATTCCAGTACACCGAACTCTAGTACTTTTGTAACAAAAATGTAATTCTTTCACATTTCAATCTTCCATGTTACCTTAATTCATTACATCCAATCCCGATTATACACGGTCGAGTGTATTCTACATTAGGGAATAATTTAACAATAATGTTCGGTTCGCCAATGTTGTTAATGAGTGATACGTACCGATTTATCACAGCCAGGACATATATCTCCTCTCTGGCTGTCAGGCATGACTAATAGGATTTGAGGTTCTCATGGCGTTGAGTACAAAGATGGCCCTCTTCCGGGTTTTAGCACCGTGTAGTCTGGTAGAAGTTTACCAACATCATCAAGATACAAATTCGGTTTTTCCTCTCTTAAACTGTGTTTCTGTTTGCTCCTTAGACATCTTCTTCAACATCACGCTACGCCGTAAAACCCTGTTCTACACAGTGAACCTGATTGTGCCATGCGTTGGAATCTCCTACCTCTCAGTATTAGTGTTCTACCTGCCAGCAGATTCGGGGGAAAAGATAGCACTCTGCATCTCAATTCTTCTGTCCCAGACCATGTTCTTTCTGCTCATATCGGAGATAATCCCGTCAACATCGCTAGCCCTACCACTACTCGGCAAGTACCTGCTGTTCACTATGATTCTGGTGGGACTGTCTGTAGTCATAACCATAATGGTTCTCAACGTCCATTACCGCAAGCCAAGCACCCATAAGATGGCTCGTTGGGTGAGGAAAGTCTTCATAAGACGACTGCCCAGGTTACTCTTAATGAAGGTACCAGAACAGCTTCTAGACGAATCCGCCGCAAATAAGAATCGATTACGTGCAGCTGCGAAGTCGAAACTTAACGCCGCTGCGGCTGCACCTGCAGCGTCTTCGTCATCGGGGGCGTCGTCACCGGACTCTCTGAGACATCACCCCCTTCAGAGGCCCGGGGGATGCAACGGACTCTACTCATCGGGCAGTGGAGCCACTAACCGGTTCGGAGGACTCATGGCGGGTTTCAACGGACTGCCGTCTGTGGTCGGCCTGGACGGCAGTTTGAGCGATGTCGGCACTAGGAAGAAGTATCCGTTCGAGCTGGAGAAGGCGATTCACAACGTAATGTTCATCCAGCATCACATGCAGCGCCAAGACGAGTTTGATGCGGTGAGTATGTTGTGGGGTCTGAGACACAGTTCACCAGTTTGAAGCCCGTAGTCTTTGTTTTGCTGACAGACACGCGTATCAAAGTGAATGAAGACAAACGATTTAAAATGCTTATTTAAATAAGTAGAATATTAAATGCCACTGTGACAGCTAAAGAAACTTTCTGTGAGAAAAATGCATGGGTGTTGCCGTAGATAGACAAGAACAGCAACGTCTTAGCACGATATCAAGAGAGTATATTTCATTTAAAAACTATATTAATGTGTCATTATTATTCTGAGCCCAGAGCGGGCAATATATCTCGCAGACGTGTCAGAGATGTTGCCGTGCTATCACGACAATGAACCCTAATCGTTACAGAGCTGGTATGAAGGAGAATTCGTCTAAAACGAGGCTAGGTGCAGGAAATACATACATAAATTAGCACATACATGGAATGAAACACAGTACGAATGAGAGTATGTTGAAACATACTTTAAGAAATTTAAAATTCTTACCGATCGATCACTTCTTCAGTCCTTCCTTATGACTTTGTCCAAAACGAAGACAACGTAGAATAGTTTTTGCCGTAGTTTTAAAGTCAATAGAACTTATAAACCGTCTCCTTCCTGATGTTTTCTTGCAAGAGATACGAAATACTTTCTTTGTCTCCATGATAATAATAACTCCATGGAGATGAGTTATTTAAAAGCTAATAGTCGCTCAGCTAGTCATAAGCGTTATTCCCCCCTGCTGTTTCCATCTCCCTTTCCCTTCTTACTGTGACGTAGCTCAAGTTCGCATATCATTCTGCGTCCAGTATAATAGTTGGTTGAGACTACAAATTACACAGTTTCTCATTATTCTATTTCTCCAGACTCCTGTTGCTTCATCTCTCTTACATCCAAATATCCTCCTCAGCGTGTGTTATTCCTTCAGAGTGAAAGATCAAAACATAGCGAATACAGAGCAACGGAAGTTCTTTGTGTTCTGGCCCTTGCAATTTTAGACAGAATACGAAAATACTGAAGATTCTGTAAGAAACCCATAAAAATATTACCGGCAAAAAAAGCTATGAAACACCACGAAGCAAGCCAGTCTGTGTCCTCATATTTGTCTCTTGTTTGTACACAGGAAGATCAAGACTGGGGTTTCGTGGCTATGGTACTGGATCGTTTGTTCCTATGGATCTTCACAATCGCGTCGATCGTAGGAACTTTCGCGATCCTATGCGAGGCACCCGCCCTCTACGATGACACGAAACCAATCGACATGGAACTGTCGTCCGTCGCCAAACAGCAGTTCTTACGAGACATACAGAACTCGGACTAGACTCAGTGTTGACAGTTTTGTGGAGTAAGGGTACGAACAGCTCGCTTCCTTACCATCTGTACAGTGACTGTATTCCAAAGGGTTCAATGAATTTGCTCTCCTGCAGTGAGTTCACGAACCCCATTCATAAATTGACGTTAAAAGCACGTGCAGGCAGATACTATTACAAATATAAGTATATAAACTACTGTAAAATGTCCTTTAAAACCCAAAAATTCATCTGTTGGTCCTTTCTTTCTTTTCTTTTCTTTTCCTTATATATCTCCGACCTTTATGGACTTCAGATATATTTATATGTATATTACTTAAAGCTGCCTAATTAACGCAGCACTTTTAAAATAGAACATTTTGCCATTTAGCGTCACTGCTGAGATCATGCTTATTTATAAAATACATATTCCCATTAAGAGTAATTTATTGCAGAGGCTATATAGATAATCAGGTTGGCTGTTTAAATATATTTCTGAAGATACGTTACCGAGTTTCGTATAACGAAATTTTATACTTCAGTGACACTGTTGTGTGCCATTTTAGGGATCCAAAGGATAAGACGTTCTTCAAAACCCTGTAGTGAGCTATGTATGTCCATCAGTCTCTTCCTTGATGTTTTTCTTGAGACTTGGCAAGCACATCATGCCGTCTGAGACTGTGAGCTTACAACATAAGTCCGGAGACCGGATACACAGAATCACGTTTTCGTGAATTTCCTTACTCCATCCAGGCAAATGGCAGATTTTTTTCACTGTTAAATTTGAAGGGAGATCAAATAAGTCCCAAGCGATACTGTCATTACAAATGTTCATAATGAATTCGTCCGTACTGAAACTTTAAAATTTATATGCACAGAATATCTACGCAAAAGTATGGGCGCGATGTGGTGTGAGGTGAAGTGCGGTGAAACTGTGATGTCGGATTCTAGTGCACGAGTCGACCTCTGAGACAAAGACAGACAGATGGGCAGTGGCTCTCTGCTGGTCCCACCGAATACCACGCAAGTAGAAATGGGCTGGACGCAAAACTACGTTACATATTCAGAGCGATATTTCCTAGTTTGACAAATTGCATCAATGTCACTTCAAATACGAAAAACAAATATCTCAATGTAGAATGAATACACAATTTCATTACGTTTTGGCTATGTTCCAAGAACAGAACATTATTCTGTTTCCAAAATATTGTACGGATGTAGCCCAGCTTATAAAGATTCGACGAACAACATCAAAACCCGGATATTTTGTTACAAACAGAAACGAATAAAATAAATATCGATACACAAATGTAATCAATTTAGTACCCCTTAATGTTAAACAACCGGTTTTCAGAATGAATACATCAATACTCTACTACATAATTGCTGAAACTTAGTTAAATCGGCATTTTAAAGCAGTTGGCAGTTTATACTCAAGTTAATATATGTGTTTTCTGACATATTACATATCTCATTATCAAACAATCGATTTGAAATGTAAATCAAATTAGATACGATTTTTACTTGCATAATTCTGTGATAATACAACCATCTCTAGCATAATTCCAGGATTTAATTGTAGTTTAAGTAATAAGAGCATCTAAATTGTCGTCGATCTATAACACGTATTTTCGAAAATTTACTATCATGAACATTATCATGTGAAAGAGCAAAGTATGCAAGACGGATTATCTGAATAGAATTAAGATACTAAAATAAAAGCTAAAATTTAATTTATTCCGCAGATGAAATGCGACATCAGATGCCCGTAAATATGCTTAATACGTTGATATTTCTAACAGACACAATGACATTTTATACATTCTTATTTAATAAGCTAGAGTTAAGACAAAGGCATCTTGTCACAATATACTATATTACTAACAGTATTTCCTTTTATATAATAAATGGTTAAATACTAATTGTGATATATTTAAATTTAACCCAAAATACATACCCAATATTATATAAAAATTCTCAAATGCATCTTTGTAATAAAAATAAAACGTTACAATTATATTAGTAATGAACGTGATGCTTATTTATTTTGATTTTAAAACTTTATTTTCCACCCGTAAGACTTGTTCTGCCAATGATCAATCCCATTCAACTGTTCTCAGTGTTTCGTGTAAGTACTGTCAATGAATTTCAAATTAACAAATAGGATCGAGACTTAGCCTCAATTATAAAACAGTGACGCAGAGAAGACAACATCATTATCAGTGTGTTACGGCGCCACTAATAAAATCATAACACAATGTGATGAAATGTGAAGTTAGAGAAACTCCCTCTCTTCTTCTGCGACGAAATTAAATTATTTAACTTCGCTTTCAAACTAGGAAATAACGCGAAATTTATATCGTAATTATAGACAACATTTTCATCAGTTCTTTAGATATAAAAACTAAATAATATACAAGAGACTGCCTTGTTTATTCAATTGTATTTTAAATATTTTACGTAAAAAATAATCGTGTCTTGGTGAACTTTTAAACAAATTCTTATTAGTGTATTATGGTTAAAATAACTATAATCAAACTCGAATTATTTATTAACACCAACGTACATTTGTTATTAATTAGCGCAAATTACCAGTGTGTGAAGAATTTCATGTTTCAAAATATTATTAACATTATTACAAAATACCATTTTAGTTTAACTGAAATGTGAGACCGTGCTAATCTGTCTACTGCGAGAAATAAGACGGAATAAAGAGAAAAGCCATCGAAATGTGATGCACTGTTAATTACCGTAACTTAACGTGTTGAGTAAGTGCAACACTGGCTTATGTCTGTGTTCGTGTCGCTACTTAAATTCCACTTTGCTCATAATAATGTAATATAATTTAAACATTTTGAAAAAACACAAGTACTTCATTGTGATAAGACATTTAAACACTCGCCAATATATCTCTCTCTTTTTTTTTGTAATACACAATGCGGTAGTATAATGCGTCCAAGTTTTGTTCTCAGACAAAAAATTAATGTCATCGTAATTCTGCTACAAGCTCTATGTAAATATCCTAATATTATGCACGTATTTTTCAAGTCGCATGAACTCATAATGATACTACTCTGTCATCTTCTCATAATGACGCCACTAATAATTTTAAAAAAAAATTCATTCATTTTACATTCCGCAATTAACCACTGAAAGTATATTTAATCCTCGAGAAGCAGAAAGCCTTTTTTAAAAATGTCTGATTCAAAACACAGTAAGTTACAAATTATTTCCATCGTGATTAGAAGAATACACTGGATCTAATAGTGTCATCTAATGTTCAGTAAGTCAAATGCAGTAAATCACAAGTTATCGAATCTGAAACCACAAAATAGCATAAGAAGATGCAATGAGCACATGAGCCCATGAATAATTTTGTAATAGACCCGACTATATTTTCCTCGCGGTGAGCCAAGCATGGTCATGGACCGTTCGAACTTTGAACTGCGGAACTCGGTTCACGTTTGTGCGTTGTGTAAGGCAGAGGTTTGCAGTTCGACGTTCTGCCAGATATCTGAAGGATTGGAATTAACAAGCATTTCCTTAGACTTTAATGCTTACGTAAGAACCCAAGAAAACGCAGGACGGTTTCTTTAAATATGGACTTCGAAAATACTTTCATAAGCACATTTTACCTCCTTCTAACAAATGTTCACGACTTAAATATCTGCATACTTCCCCGTTGCCTTCAGAATGCTCTCCAGACTTACGTCAGTAAATTCTTTATCCTTCCTGCTACATCCTCCCCAATAAAACGCTTATTCCCATCGTCAACAGAGTTTACAGTTGACACAGCCAAAGTATTAACCAGAACCAATAATCATTTACATGAGAGCTTGTAGTTGAAGTTACAACAGACTTATTGGCGCTTCAGTGCTGCTGTGAATTCGGTCTGTGAATGATTTCATGACCGTATGGATGTAGACTGTATTGACGACGTTTCGGAAACAGCAAAGATAATTGAAACGTCGGCAACGCATTCTACATCTATAAAGTGTTATGGCCCATAAATTGGAGCAGCATGATCCGTTACTGTCGCATTTTTTACATTTTTTTCTAATACCAAAACACGAACGGCCAAATAATTGATACCAGTTGAAATTATTTACTTTTACCTAACACTTTCTCCATTACATACCAAATTATATTCTTCAGAATCACAGAGGACTTCGCCCCCTTACCACTTTTCTACGCTGCTCGTTCTGAACCGTCTTCACTTGCCTGGGTTA
Organism: Zootermopsis nevadensis; assembly: GCF_977971745.1. Lineage (NCBI taxonomy): Eukaryota > Metazoa > Arthropoda > Insecta > Blattodea > Termopsidae > Zootermopsis > Zootermopsis nevadensis. The sequence continues at coordinate 16,466,181 of NW_028259192.1, read as the reverse complement.
CACTGTTCGTGTTGCAACATTGCACGATTTTACTCTGACCATGGGGCATCCAATTTGGTGACGGCAACTATAAGAATTTATAGCGCGCTCGTCTTTCTACTGTAGGCATTTTTTACAGAATCTTCTATTAAAATTACGTAACTCGATCAAAGAGTGAAGTGAAACTGGTGCCGTTGCAATCGGTCATCAATCAATCAATGAATTTAAATTTATAACTAAATATTATGATGTAATTTAAATCAATTTATTATACATAAAATTGCTCAAAACATGTACTTTAATCCTATCTTTGTGTTTCTCATTATTTCCTTACAAATATCCCCATGTTATATTCATGTAGCGTCCTATAGATATCCCGCTGTGAAGAACTGATGATGCGAACAAATTCTCTCGTGCGTCGTTTCGCTACAGGCAAGAGAAGACAGATTCTCTTTCTGCGTATAAGAAAACAAATATTTATCTTCTGCCAGATCCTTTATTTCTAATTTGTTCTATTTTCTTAGTTCCATTTTACTACACTACTCAAACTCACACCTTCTCCCTCTATACCATTTCCTGCCCGTTCGCCTCAAACAGGAAAATGGATTTCGGATTCAGGAAGCTGTGTTTGGTAATGACGCAGAATGTGGGCTTCAGATGATTTTAAACAGCGATTTGAAACTTTACAGATCATCTCATGATCGTATATTAATACAGAATGAAATCTATGGGTTTCCGTTCATTCTACGTTTAAACCGAGGTATCCGAAACGGTATAAGATATGACTGCCGCAGAATAATTGCGAACCCGCGTCACATTTCATAAAATGTGGTGGCTGGAAGCAAGAACCAGCAGTGAACGTCGAGCCTGAAAACATCTGACGTCTGGTTACATCCGACTTTTTACGGCAACGAGGCTAAGATGGCTGCCTCATCCGACGGATTAAGATAACAGCCATCTGGGATATTTCGCCGTGCAGTGTCATACAAGTTGGCCGACGTTTCAGAGGTTCTTACTGCCTTGATCGTCAGGGCGATGACAATCATTACGGAGTACTTTTCATGCTTTCAGACACAATCTGTTAAAAATTATTCCGTTATAGGGGTCACTCATTTGACGTGGAAACCGTTCAAAACGTGACATCGTGAATTCATCCTGCAACAAGGTCTAATACATAGCGCTTTACCAAGTCATAATTCTGTTCATTGTTTTACATAGTAGAACACAAGGGCGGCATTAAAAACTTCGCGTATTTCACATTTTGGTTAAATTTGTACATATATATATAGCGTTCCGCTCGAAATATTTTAGCGCTGACAATTCAAATACTATTGTTTACTGTCGCTGGCAGTCTCCACTCGACTAACTGAAAAACAAAACAGCCTATTACATCGCAGGGCACGCGTTCTCTGAAAGCTGTTCAGTCCTCCACCCCATTCATTATAACTAAACCCCGCAGAGCCCACGCTCAGTGTTCTGATACCTACACGTGTTGTCCTCATACCGTCACGAGCGTGCGCTGTTGTTTCCGACGTCCCACTGATAAATTACGCCACTTCCTTTCCCGATTCTCCAAGAATCAGGGAATTCCTTCAGAACGTTCAAAGTAGCTCAGATGGTCCCAGACATTCCTCGCCTGATAGAATTCTAAGACTCTAGATACTGAACTTACGTCCCCGTGTGGAACAGCGCAGTGCAGATCTACAGTGTATCGTGTACTCTTCCAAGAGCCTTTGGACTCGTTCACAATAGCCAAGTCACTTGAAAACATAACTTAAAAGGATTGTATGGATTTAATTAATGTGAACTGTGTTTCAAGTACGTTGCAAGCAGACTCGAAAGATAGTTTTAAGTAAAATAGAAACCAATTTAAATTTGTTACTTATCTGAACTATCTCGAAAAATAATTTTAAAAGTATATACAATTACTTCGCTGTTCAGTCTCTTGGAATGTACAAAAACAGCTGATTTCTTCTTCTGATGCTGCTGGCAATATGCAGAAACAATCACATCCCTGATGATGGAAGATGCAAACACCTCTGAAACGTCGGCAAATTTCTACAAGACTACACAGCTCAACATCTCATAAAATAGTCATATTCGAAATTATATTGTTAAAAATCCAGATTTAGGAGTCTTATTCGAATCCAATCAACACCTTCACATTTATTTCTTTGAGGTCAACTGTAAAAGTATTCTCTTGCGTAAGCCTAGGTCTCAAGTGGTCTGCTCCCTTCAGGTCTTTTAGCTGAAATGTATGCACGTCCCAATATCTCGCATACTTGATCTCAGCGCCCTCACTGTTACCTATTTATTCCGCCTTCCGGCAAATTTCAGTCATCAGTGCTGACAAAATCCCAATTTGCCCCATTCAGCTCCAATCCATCTTTGTTTTCTTGGGCCTTCTTGATGGTGTACTCTAAAGCAATGGCGATGAAGCATGTCCTTTTTTAAGACCATTCTAAATGGGAAATCAGACAAATGTATCCCTATACGGATCAACTGGTTAATGCTGTTTAAGGATAAAATCGCTGTTTATTCCGAGAAACCCATAAATACAAAATGCAGACTTGCTGGTTATTAAATAAGGTGGTATATATACTTACCACTGAACTTTAAAAAGGTTAGGTTAGTAGCGCCGGTACTCTTGTTTCAACTGGCTAGTACAATAAAGAACCAGACAGTTACCACTGCTATTGTAAATAGATACTTTAGAAAAGAAAAATCCAGTTTGGGATAAGTCCAAGAACCTTAAAACGCATTTTACACATTTCAAACTGTTTCTGCATCTGCAGTCCTAAATTCTTAACTATTAATAAAAAAAAAACCTTATTCCATAAAGGGCATAAGCAAATCCGAGCAGTCAAATACGTAAGTAGAAGCCTGCTGATCTGAATATGCAGTAGATATGCGAGGACTATCGACCCTCGCTATGAATATTTAATTGTAGTCCTGTTACTTTCCGATCATCCCTCATACGCATTTCAACATTTATCATATGCAGTAACTTAGTTGCAACAAGCTGCTATTGAAATTGCTAATAATCCTCAAAATCCACAGTACATACCATGATTAACGATTGTCAGGAGACCTATTATTCATGGCTGAGAACCATGAAAGCAATCGGCAATGTAGCCAGCCTACAGGTCTACGCAAAAGATTGATTAACGTAGAGGACCACAACACATGGCTGCAGTTTTATTTAAAGCCAGTTGCTATAAAAACGGCCTGTTCACGCACACGTTGTTAACTTTGCTAAGTGTTCCCATTTCAATTCGTCACTTTCATTTATTACTTAAGTAATCTCATATTTTTAATTATTTCAATTAACAGACTGTGTTTTAGGGCTGAGAGCCATATTTGGGATATAAAAAAATAAAGTGACAGGAAGTTAAAAAATTAGCTTAACAGTTTTCAGTCTACCAAATATTACTATGATGATCACATCAAGGAAGATGAGATGGGCGATACATGTAGCATGTAATGAGAACTACTTACAAAGTTCTGCTATGACGTCTGACGGAAGAAGACCGCTCGGATGACCCAGATCTACTTAATGGTATAATATTAAAATGAATTTTGAGAAATCGTATGGGAGGTGTTGGCCGAACCCGTATGGCTCATGATACAGTGCAGTGGCGGGCTGTTGTGAATGGACCTTCGAAATCCTATATAGAAAAGGAACTTATTTTCTAGCTTAGCGAGTTTCAGCTTCTCAACGAGAACTCTGCTACATGGAGTTCTCCTAGGCCTATACATAAGAACGCTTTGAGGCCAAATTTCAACCGGTGGAGGAGACACAGGAGAGATCTCCTGTTGCGTTCAAAACCGTTCGAACATTTTAATTTGGCGGGTATTGGGTATTCGTTCATCCTCCGAGGATGAATGCGACCAAACACATCCGAAGGCTTAAAGTCTAATACCGAGGTTATGTATAAATGCTTGGAACAGCATCTTTATGGGGCTGCAAGGCCGAGTAGTCTCGTTAACTGATTACCGTTTCGAAGGAACGTATCTCCTCCAAAACTTTAGTAATCACATGTACTACGTCACACGCTGCAATGCCACATCACATAAAATACAAAAGTTTACAACTTATATTTAGAACATTCTTCGATCTGGTAAATATTTCAACAAATATGCTACCCCCTTTTGTGTGCCTGTGTAAACAGCCTTCTACCAATAGATTTGTGTCTTCAGTACGTGAATGAAAAGACGAACGAAATATAAAAAATCGAGAAGCATGCATTTGGAAGGTAGGTGTACTCCATTGGAGTGTATACTTCTATACTTGGAAACAGCTCACCGTAAGATACACCTATTTCAAGACAATAAGTCAATATATGTAGTTATAATACCTGCTGAATTTGTTATTAGCCATGCAAACCACTGAATTTTATTTCCCTCAGCTTTTAGCTGAATTTAAATTATCAAAATAGAATCTTGCTTGCTTTTAATTCCAATTTCCCAGCACATGCAGTTGCATTCTAGTTCATTCCTTCCACTTGGTCCATCCTCCGCCTTCAGCCTAGTGGACCTGCAAGAGGTCATGGCTGTACTCACAGCATAGCTGCAGTAGAAGTGGATCGATAAGGCAGAATTTCCTAAGCTTAGTCGCAGTGTCCCATACCAATCTTCAAACCATCGACCTTACGTGCAAGCGTTAGGAAGTCGAATGGGATGAAAGACGATAACCCGCGGACAGGGCTCATGTGGTGCAAGCTTCGTGGTTTTAGTAGAGGGATGGAGGGTGCTGGCTGTTTTACATGCAAACAGCCCGATTCATTATATTCAAGTGTCGATATATCCACAAACTATGTACAACAATAGGCTAATTTATATGCAGCTTCGTTGTGCCTCGGTGCTAAAGGCTCAATCTTTGTACAGCGACTGGAAGTAAATCTTATCCCTTCTCTGTCTTCACCCTTGCATACAGCATACCACAACACAACGGACCATGAGTGGATTTCCATATGCATAACGAGGCCTGATGTCATTAAAAGATGCAATAAACGATGTTGCTTCTTATGCAAATTACTTTGTGTCCCTCTCTAATGGATTTCGTAACTAACTACTCCTGGTTTTGTGTAACAATAGAACTTGTACTCGTTCTATTGTACGATTAGTTCTTTCTCTCTATGTGGCCGGAACTGGCTGAATACTGACGTAAGATTAATAACAATAATAATAATTAATTAGGCTAATACTTCTCAACGTTGCCACCTGCATTTGATGGCAGCTTAGCAATTGTGAATATAATGGAAGAAGCAATAGCACGAGATGCAGAAATTAAGTAAGACAAATATAGTCACTTACTACCTGATGGCAACCAATTCTGTATTCTCTTCCCCGAACCTTGGAGGGGGGGGGGGGCGGAGAGAGAGGGCAGATCTCTCCCACGACCACCACCTACATCTCACTGACAACAGAAATCTTGGTTCCGTTTCTGTCTGTCTGAGAGGACGATGTCGTTTCCCTGAGCCAGATAATTCTATTCCAGTGCCCAATACCGTGAAGTCATGTTAATATCATCCTCCGACCTACGTTCAAGTCCCCGAAATGGTCTCTCTTCTTCAGAAAGCACACAGTACCAGCTACAAACACTGACCGCTAATTAAACTCTCATGACGTGAAATCCTTGTTACCGAGTGCAACATCAACTTCCATTGTAACCTCGGAAACAGTTGCACGCACCACCCTCTCTGTTCAGTCATCAATCAGGTGGTAGGCGCTCGCTTGCTTCCTGAATAATGTAAAATGTACCACTTTCCTGATGTTTCATCCTTGCAGACAAACGTCGAATCGTTACGTGCAGGATAGGAAGAGAATATGACCCATTTTAAGTATGATACTAAAAAACGATATTTTTTAAAACTCAATAAAAACGCGCCTACAAAAATCTGTCATAGTAAAATGTAACAACATGTCCGCGATGCGAAGCGCAATTAATACCTTGCGACTGTGCGCTGTAAAAATACAGGAAAATTTAACGATACGCTACGTCACTAACTGAGTCTGCTTTTGTCCTATGTTTCGTATGAACCATATTAATTTGACTAACGAAAGGTTTCGAGTGATTAATAGAATTTGAAGTAAAACAAACACCATTACGTACAGATTCGGCTTTCGGTGATAAGCCGCGTCGAATGTCGAAAATTCCCCAACGTTTCGAAACATACTGCTTTCCCTATATAAAGCGTCGAAAGTCGCCCAACCATTGCATATTAGTCCTTAGGATGACAAACGCTATCAATATTTACCATAACAATTGAAAATTTAACATCTGACACGGTTCATCCCCGAAGGCCAAAGTTGTACACTGCACTGAAGCCGCTAAAACCTAATGACAAAAAATTATGGACACCTTTAATCATCCTCATAATATAAACTCGATATGTGGACGACGAAATATAGCAATACTACGCTAGAAAATGTTTCGCTGGAAGCTCTTATCTAGGAACACGCCTCTATGTTTAGGATGTTATTACCACAGACCTATGTAACACTGAAATAGTTGAAGATTTCTGTCTTGAAAACCTCAGATCTCACACTGAAATAGTTATCTATGTGTATGATTTCTTATATTAGATCCCATCCTAACCCAGTCTCAGTGATATTGCTACTTCCTTATGCATGTATATTACCAGAAGGCCAACCCACATCCTACAACCGCACGAGAAGTAAGGAAATTGAGTTTGTGATTTAAGCCATAACGTGTTGGATTTTTGGGCACTGCGTGTTGGAAAAACTGTTGCCTTCTTGCCCTTATTTCTGTTGTTGTTCTAACGCTTCGCAGAAGCCGTGTGGCCTACTGACATAAAATAATCTGAGAAATGCATTAGACGATAGGACAGCGTAAGTTTAAATGCTAAACATTCGATTTAGAAGTCCAAAAACAATTTCATAATTTAAGGCATATTGTAACTAGAGCAGATAGTCGAAATTGTCGTAAATGCAAGACAAGCAACTAAACATAAAATTTTAAACCAGGTGAAAGTACAAAGTTAATCAATTACAAAATAAAAAAAACAAGGAATTGAGGTCAGAACTCTCAAGGCTTATTTTCGTAATTTCATGGAGATAGTCCACGATTAACGTCAGAGACGTTTTCCGATTCATAATCGACACTTTATTCTGGCTTCGGTTAATTTCCAATACTGAATATGGACGGATCTTTGTATGTGTATGTTCCGTCTTATTTTAAGGCAATATTCCGACATTTTACTACGAAAATTTACGAAAACCCCAATCATATTTACCTTTGTTCCGGCCGACATTCGGAATGCTCACTTCCATGAATTACTCTGACTCGCTGCCGTTTAAATAAATGCTAATGACATTCATTACGGATCACAAAACGTTAAAAAATAATAATTTTTCAGTTTTCAGTTTTAGTCATAAATCTATGCTGTAATTTGTACAGAAGCTTGCATGTAATGGTTTCAGAAGTATGTAAGAGAGATTACGTATGTATCGCACTTTTCTTCATTTCCTTCCAGGGGATAATAACATTTACCAATTAAAATATTTCATACTTAATGTTGTACTTTATCTGCGCTCATGTTAATCTGCAGGCCTTTAAATCTGCCAGACATAATTCATACAAAACGTGTCATACACGATATTTGTAATTCCTCTCCTATGGGAGGTGCATGGACTAGCTAAACGTTTTACGTTTTAATGGTATATTACTTTAAAACCGTCAACCATTTTTGGAACGACTGAAGAAAACTAAATAGACGGTATGAAGATGACTGTATTCTCGGAAACTCTCCGTTTGGTCTGGTACACGTTTACCGGCTTTTCAGATATGCCTACTGCTTCCATCCTCGTGCTATCTGAAACTGGCTGAAAATTACTACTCATTCTCCATATATTAACTTATGGACAGAGTTCGCTGACGTGTTAATGCGCAATGTTTCAATTTAAATGTTCTGTGCTAATAGAACAGTCAACTTTTGTTAACTTCCGAAATCGGTTGATTTCTCTGTTATTAGTTTTAGAATAAACAGAGGAATATTTTACAGGAACACAAACACACGCTAGGTAATGGACGACGGCTCACTCTTCTGGAAATGACAGACGTCTATCGAAATACAACGCAATGAGTACAATGCAGCGATGAGAATCGACCAGTACTACGAAGACAGCAGGCTTACCAACTTTCGCATAATTTATACAGCCAGCCAGAGCAGTGGATTTTAGGGACGTAGGTTCCGAGGACGTGGACAAGACTGAACTTCCTCAGGATCACGACAAATGACAGACTTTGCTATTAGCACCACAGCGATCTGCATCGAACTATCAAGGAGTCAATCAGTTCCGTTAATTCCAGGATTACTGGACAGCCTGTAAAAATCTGGAAAACTCTGGAGACAATGCAATTCCTATTACGTACACATCATATATTTAAATAATTTTCAAATTCGGTGACAAACGTCACCGCGTGTTTCATAAATTTTTAGACTGCCCTTTCAAAGATCATTTTAGATACAATGATTTAAGCTCACGTGCCATTGCTTTCGGAATGACAAATGATGGTGTCTGCATGAAGTGTAATGGAAAAGGTGTAGAAATGCCGAGTGAGAGCAAATATAAATGTCGCTGAAAAATACAAACAATCATTTTAGCAAGGTCTTGTTTCTTCTTATCACAAAACCACAGACTGCTACCAGATATGGAGGGTAGGTGAGACTATATTGAATAAACAGTCGTGGACTGGGGCAAAGGTTGGCCTTCCAGCTTGAGGATTAGATGCGGGTTAACAAATACACTGCTGTAAGAAAACCAGCATAAGCTATTACAGGAGGTTAAGCTTGGATTATCGCTGTAAAATTAGAAGACATAAAAAGTAAGATGGGTAAAATTTTCTAATGATAAACCTGATCATACGTCAATTGAATAAAAATTTACTTGGATATTATCCATCGTCTAGTAAATATAAAACGTAAAACGACGTTTCGGAGATGGGATTCTATCTCCGTCTTCAGGTTCCTACACAGTTGGGCCCACTAGATAGAGCTAATCCCTATCTCCGGACAAAGTAGAAAAGAGAAAGTCCCGGAATAAAAAGGCATTACCACACCATCCATCCGTGGGACGTAGAAATCAAAATTCATAAACACGATAAAGCCAAACGTATTAGTAAAAAATATTATAACGATGATGAAATTAAGTATAGCATGCATGTAGCAGGGTTGGAGATACGAAAAGTGTATAAAAATTGTTGACGTCAAAGTTGCAGAGAAGGGGAAAAACTTGGCGAAAACATAAGTGTATGTGGAAGAAAAATATTAAAAACTTATCCAAAACAACCAGAATAAGATTTAGACTGGTCTCGCGTGGCTTAGGATAGAGTACATCAATGGAAACTTTACATGACAAACCTTCGGGTCCCATAAAATGCGGGAAATCTTTTACCTAGCTGATAGATTATTAGATTTTCAAGAAGGGATGTGTCTTGTGCTTCATACGGTTAAAGTAAAATTGAAATGCAATTTGAAAATAGTCATACTTATGTTCTTTCTATACGAAACAGTAATTAATTTGAAATTTGCCGGTTTAATTAAAACATGAATGTATTAAAAGGGAGGAAAGGAACAGTAAGTAAATGAAGAACGAAGCGACACTTCGAAATCGATGAATGCGATTCACCCAGTGGTAGAAGTTGATAGATGAGTTTCTGAATTTCATCCTGGCTTCTTCTCGTTGTATTGAAAATATATTGCTCTTGATAAAAAGCGGTAATATTAATCTTTCAGACACGTTAAGTGGAAATTCGTTAATTGGACGTTTGTAAAATGATGAGTCATTTGTATTGTGGTGTTACAGAGATGACCCTTAAACAGGCCAGATGAAGGAGACGTTGTGTAACACACGGTTTTTGTTATTTACTATGCATTTTGCAAACACTGCCATACACGACATGGGGCACTCGAGAAAACCCACATTAATAAAATTTTATCGTCAGAAAGGCGCTTAATAATGCACCCCACACTACGACCTAAATAAACTGCAACAAAACATTAGCTGCTCTGTCGTTTTCTGGACTCAATCCTTCGTCCATTATTCTAAAACAAAGACACTAACGTTTCGGAAGCTGTTCTGCTTCTATTCTCTTGGGTCCGATAAAAGGGGGTATTCGCAATTTCCGAATTGGGATTAGCGTCTCGTTTCAAAATACTAAACGACGGATCAATTCCAAAAAATACCGAATGTAAAGCACCATCGTTAAAACCCTTCAGACTTTTCTCTTGCCTTATATTAAAATCACCAGAGACGTACGTTTTGGCCTGTATGCAGGTTACATATTCCTTAGAATAAGATTTTGGGAGTTTTCTTCTTTTTTTTCGTCCTTTCAGGATGAAATCTGTCATCAGTATCATACAGAAATTGTAAGAGCAGTTCTTCGTTTGAGTCGCCACAGGGCGGTTCTTATGGGTATTTCTTTTTTACCCCTGCAGATGGCAGTATCATATTCCAACCCCTTTATGTCATGACCGTACTTCGGAACGAACGAATCTGTTGGATATGAAAAGATATGAGACCATAAATTTCAGTATCTGATTTCTTTGTCGAGTCCGAGAACGATCCATAACATTAACTTTCAAATAAAAGAAAAAAAAGTCTTGTTAGAGCAATCGATACGTATTCTCGTCCCACATTTTGGTGAGCTTGCAGGTTCTGAGACTAGGGCGTATTTGAAAACAAACAGAAATTGCCTGCTTTTTTGCTGATAACTCACAGAAATTCCAGCAGTTCGAATCGAAATCCGAATATTCAATAATTATAGTTACATCATTTTGAGCGAAACTGATAGCAATTATTATTAAATATGTGTCGTAAGAATTGTTTGTGCTAACAAACTCTCTTTTCTGTTTAGTATTTACATTTGAGTGTCTTGTCCCTTTAAAAATATAACAAAATTCCTAAAGATCGTATTTCATGTGTATGCATTATCTTCTAAACATTAAAAATATTCAGGCTTGTTAAAACGACAGTCTAAAAGTATTGCTACAACTTCCCCTGCGTCGATGCCTAAACAAAAGTTTTTAATTATGACAAGAAAACTACATTAAGATGAAAAGACCCCATTACATGAGCATTAAACAGGCGTCCTATTCTTCGTCCTGGCATGCGAGGAAGGCTAAACTGCGCTCTCCACAAAAACCTACATACAGTAAACTAGAATTATAATTGCACTGTTTCCATGAGCCAAATATTTTACTGTAACGCAAACCTAAGTTCTTTAATATAACCAAAGTCCAGTCTACGTTGTAAACAGAGAAGATCTGCGTTAACTTCCTAGTTCACTAGAAAAATAAGCATCATAACTGCATGATTCTAAACAAACCATTAACATGAGACAGGTTATGTTATAAACACAAAAGCATGCAATTAATTTTAAATAAAAGCTCAGCAGCAGCAGACATACTGATTGAAAAGTAAAAATATATACTAAGTGGATTTTCTGGTTTTGCTACGTTAACGGATCTTCTGAAAAGGCGGCACTCTCTTCTGCAAGTTCATGTTTAAGCTCGAACACACACCGGACTATTTAAAAAGGATTAAAAAAATAAACTCGCGACAGTCCTAAGCTGAATCTCATTAGTACGGCACTGCGATTTCTGGTTCGCATTCAAAAGCGTGGCATAGGAAACATCCTCTGGGTATTATTACTATGTGGAAACACGCTTTGCTAGTGGAGACATTCAAACCAGCTGTTCAGTTATAGCCGCCATTCCATAATCACTCAATCTCTTTTCAAAATGAAAAGCAGAATCCTCGTTCGCGTACGCTACAAACATGAAAACACTACGTCAGCATCATTTATAACGTCGAAGGTGGAGTTACCCGCAGGGCTGTGAAGTCGGTACTAAAATCTCTGACTCCGACTCCGGCTTCGACCCCGACTCCTTCATAAAAGCTCAATATATATTAAAAAGGATAAACCAACGAAAATGGTAAATATCACCATAAGAGATTCACCACCACGTGAATCATCAGCCTACTTTTTAACCTTATAACAAATATTTAAATATACGTCTAATGGTTATTGCAGAAATCGGTTGTTTTGTAAACAGTTTGTATTCTTAAGGCAACGTAGCCAAAGTTACAAAGCATAAGGGTCTATTTATATAGGAACGTAAACTTTATATTGACTCCGAACTCGTCCGTTCCACGAACGAGTCTCGCCCAACTTACGTCTCCAACGATATTTTTCCTAAACAGTTCCATTGAAAAACGTTGAATAATAATTTCTGAAAAATCGGCAAGGGCTCGTGTCGTTATCTTTACGTTCCTATATAAATAGACCCTTATTCCCGCACCATGTGGCTCAACGCGTCGTTGAATCTCCCTAAGCTTGAGGTAGCCGGCGACTCACACGGTATAGAAATAGTTGTTAGGTTTTTATATCGATGTCGGAGTCGGTACATTTTTACCGACTCCACCCAAAATTGCTTCCGACTCCACAGCCCTGGTTACCCTAGAAAATAAAGTTGTCGATTGTTGTATTCTTGGTTGTGGCGCCGTGTGGTCTTGTAAATCGCTTCCCGTGAAGATGGAGATAATACTTTCCTCCGAAACACTGGTAATCACCTAATGTAATACACAGCGTCACAACCCAGACTATCACTTACAGATTATGAAGTTTCATATAAAGTTATTTTGCCAAATAATCCGTTTTACTTCCTCTAGCTCTGGACCAAGCACTCACCTCAACACATCTGTCTGACGCCCTCACAGACATTCTAAATTTAAAGTGCAGGGGATAAACCTTCCCACGTCCTGAACGTAAAAACGCGACTGACTTTGGACTGCATTTTTGTAGGTCATGGGGTTGCAGAGGCTGACATGTCACACGTTTCTTTCATTTTTAATTTCGGCTCAGCTAACCCGCTCAGAAGACTGACAACAAAACTATCAACTACCTAAGATAGAAAGTATTGTTGCTGATAATCTCGCGACATCAGTAGGATTAACTGTAGTAACTTTCTGACTCAGAACATGACAATCTAAATTTACCGATATTATGAAAATTTCTAGGCTATATATATTACTTGTTACATCTGTCGATAAGGATAATTTCTATCAAAATGCAAGAAAAAACAATTTATGATTTTCCGCAACGTGATACCTGTATTACGTTTAAAACTACACATTTGCATCTGAAATAAATAAACATGCAAAGTAACAACTGAACTATAAAACATTTTTTCTCGATGGCAGACGCCCATTTACTTATGTTTCTCTCCCTTACACTTGATCATAAAAAATCTCGTAGCAGCAGAAGTGCTGTTCGTGGACCTATTCAACTGATCGATCAATTAGTAAGAATCCTTGGGGCTGTGACTCTACATTACGGATTAGTAGAAGAGCCGTCGGTTCGAAAAAAAACACCGGGGGGGGGGGGAGAGAGAGAGAAAGATCCAGCATGCACTGCACGTTTTCTATCTTCGAGTAGAAAGAATCAGTCAGACACGGGGGGAAACTTTTCCCATTCTAAGAAACCGCTGATCCGTTGTAATCTGCAAGAGAATTTCTAATTTCAGGTATTGTTAGATGAAGGGGTTATGCTGGTAAACGGTGAGAGTGAAGCGATTCTCCGGCACGTCGTAAAAGAGAGGGTGGGTAGGAGAAAAGACTGAGTTAAACTCCGATTTACTCTCAGAACAAACGAAAGGTAAAGTGTCCCCGGTCGGCGTCTCTTCTTCACAGTTGTTGAGTTTGTTTATATAACACGCAAAAAGAAGGCAACAAGGACAGACTTTAACAAGACTGTTTTAGCAGATGTGAGTTCTTGCTCAACTCTTTCATACTGAAGAATTTTACTGTTAAAATATGCAAGTCTATCGCACTGGTGTTTCCAGAACAATGACAAGAAGCCTGAAATATATTTTGAAAGTGTATCTTTTCAAGACAAGGACGCGTTAGCTCCTGTTCGTTCCCTGTAGTATATTTTATTAAACACCTTTTGTTAGATGCATCTTTAACTACATTTGCTGTAATGGAACTCAAACAATGTTTGAGGGTTACGTACTTCGTTCGAAAAATAGAAATCATTAATGAGAGTCTTTTGTCGTTATTTGAACAAACATCATTGTTCTCTTTTGAATAAAAATTTCCTTGGATATTATCCATCGTCTAGTAAAATATAAAATATAAAACGTAAAACGACGTTTCGGAGATGGGACTCTAGTAAAATATAAATATAAAACGTAAAACGGCGTTTCGGAGATGGGACTCTATCTCCGTCTTCAGGTTCCCATCTCCGAAACGTCGTTTTACGTTTTATATTTTACTAGAGTCCCATCTCCGAAACGTCGTTTTACGTTTTATATTTTACTAAACGATGGATAATATCCAAGGAAATTTTTATTCAAATGACTCTTCACCATCGTCAAGAACTTTTAGATTTGATATCATTGTTCTCCTTCCCCATTACAATCTCAAAAGGCCGAAATGCAGTGCTAACAATTCATCCACACAATTACCACTTGAAAATTAATCAAGGATAATATGAACAGGGCATGCAGCATGCATGAAGAACATATTAAATTCTCGCCTGCTGAACTAAAGCAGCTTACTCTAAGTTACGCTGCGTAGAAATGTGGACGTGTATGACAACACAAAGGTTCCTTCGCATGTGAGTGACAGTTTTACTACACAAAATTCTACATATTGGGTCAGAATAAAGCCTGGCTTGAATAAACTCGAAATAATGTGACAGAATACAAGGAAAAATGAGTTCCTTTCGTACCGCAGTGTACATGATGTGGAAAGATTTGTGCAGTGGGCGTTGGGCTCAGTTTCTGTAAGACAGGAACTTCGTCTCCAAGAAATACAAATGTGGTTGCTGCACCGCAGAAATGTTTGCATACAATATTGCCTCTCATTAAACACGAAAAGAGGAACGAATGGTAAACAAATTCAACGCTTACATAAATTTTATGTCTTTGTTTCTCCCATTGCCTCAGTACACAACTAGCAGCTTACAGCGTTAAATAAACGCAGATATAATGTTTGCAGCAGGACTTTTCAGCTAGTCAAGAACCTACACGCCTTATATGGAACTCGAAGATTCATTACTTTGTTCACAAGAGGCCGCCACTCATCTCCATCTTCCGCCAGATTAATCCAATCGTCACCCCTAAAAATATTATTTGAAGATCCATTAAAATTATCCTCCCATCTACCCCTGGGTCTTCCGAGCGGTCTCTTCCTTTCAGAATTTCCAAACAAAACCATTTATGCTTTCTTTATCTCCCCTATGCGTGCTATTTACTCCGCCCACACGAACGGGACATATTTAGAAAAAAAAATTTACTTTCAGTTCAGCGTGTCTTGTTTGGCTGTCCGTCCACAGTTGTGCTTTGGACACATTTTATTCTCAGTTTGTGCAGTCCTACATTCAATCTCCGAAAGATCAGTTTTAATTGTCATTTGCAGAACATTCACGTACACTACACGACTTTGGTAGATATATTCATTCCTATGTTAATATAAATTATTCATGGCAACCTATGGTAATTTATTATGAGCACAAGATAAACAATCAAGTGCTCTGACAACCTATTGTCATTCTACACCCTTACAGATATCAGTTTATCTCACAAACAAATTGCACGTATTCTGGGAATGTTCCCGGAAATTTGTGGATTCATTAGACTGGAAACATTATATCGTTACACAAAACCAAATACATTAAATAATAATACGTCCGAACGTTTGTATAGCCCATAAAACCCATTTCCTCCTGCAGCGATATCTTTTACCGATACTCCCTTGTCTCTTCTCCACGTCCTTTGTTCCAGTTTTCATCTTTATGCACCCAAAAGCATTGATGACGTAAGGCAGAGCAGATATAACGTCCTTACATTTTGGAAAATTGAATCTATGGCGTTATGTCTGTGGAACCGTAAATGCTTGATACTCGCTTATCTGTTAATTTAATTAACATTTTAAAGGCACGTTCTTTCACGTACTTCCCAAAAATTTTCTTCATAATACAAGCATTAAATAATTAGAATTTCTAAAATCGTGGCATTATTATAACGTATTTAGTTAATACAGTAACTTCGTTGGATGTCGCTACTAGCTCTGTGTCTATTTAAACATACAGCTGTTTCCATGAAGTTTTAGTATAAAGAGGAAAAGTTAAAAAAAACTGTTACTTTAACATAAGTCTGCAAGTAACTGCAACAACCAACACTGTTGAATACGCATGTGCAATACGAGTGGACGCTGTATTAAGGCAGTTCTCAAAGCACACTGGCTTCGTCTCTACAAACAAATCAAATGTTTCCATTCCACAGTAAATACGCTTCTAAATGCTGTTGCTGGTACTTTAACAAAATAATTACTATCAAGAATCTAAAACCATAATCTTAGGGGATTACTTCTTTAGGGACGTACTATCTCATTATATTAGATATGCAAGAGTGACACTCATAAAAACGCCGATGTTATTTCACCTGCAGACAATAAATTTCCGCCCAGGACATGTTATCTACGACACGTTCCATTCAATAGTTAAACCACTGTCATAACAGTTGAACAAAACGAGGTGAAAATCTAAATGACATTTTCTCAGAACTGTGAAATGGGGCAATGGCCCATTCAGCAGCAAGCCACAGACAGGCCTGTCACAAACAAAGAAGCCACCGAACGAATTACATAGAACTCCCAGCCATTGCTTCAGGTCTGCGTGTGATTACTTCAGTAACTTAAAACACATTATTACGAAGCTTACATCTAAAAATATTATTAAATGTAAAATTTAAGAATGTGTTTCCATACAAGTTCTCCAATTTCTCTTTCGTTGTACAATCTTGTGCTCTGATTAATTAATTACTTTTGCTTTATTTTATGACGCAATCAAATGTAAAACTTTATAATGCCGAATGAGAGCAAAACCAATGGCTGACTTGCAAACTTTCTGGAAAGAAGCGGTGGTGTCCCATTTGCTTGAAAAAGACTGAGGAAAACAACAAAATCCTCAGAACGGCTGGTCTCCTGACAGAGATCTGAAGCCAGCATGTCCCGAATAAAAAGCAAGGTTACTAACCCCTCGCACGCTTCGTTCGGTTTGTCCTCTTAATTAACATTGCCAACCTGTACGTTCTGTTAATTAACTCTTAAAGAATGCCTAAACGTTTAAACAATGAAGGATAATCAATTTATGACCTCTGCATAAAATGACTGCATTAGGTAAGCAAATCAACGTAACTGATATATAAATAATAATGGCTTCCCTCCAACATGGCTGCCCCGTGTTCCATGCCGCTTACACAGAATACTTTTCAGCACTGGATTTCAGTTCATTAAGGAAAGGAACACGTAAATATATTATCTTTCCACCTACCTTTCAGTCAGAGTGTTGACATTTCCTATGCACTGATTATCTTCTCTTTCTATAATAAAACACAAACAACACAAAAACATTCCACCCGCCACATGCACTTCTCCACGAGGTACTACTGTCTCGTGCCATTATTCCCCTCCTCTCCCCTCCACATTCTGTCTATCTCGGTGACGTATGATAACGTGACATTGAAATCTAGTTTCAGGGGCGCTGTGCAATAAGAACTAAAGTTCCCTGCTGCAGCTGCTTCTGCCATCCGCTGCTAATATAGTTATTGGCCTTGTAATGTGAGATGTACGCAACTGGGGCTCGGGGAAACAAAAAAAACTCCGCGAAACGTGTCAAAATCGATCCATCCGAATTAAAAACACGTTCTTATCCCAGAATGTTCGTCTGAGAGTTAACTATAGCAAAATATAGATTACGAAAGCCCGCATACTTCATCAAAATTCTAAATGACACTACATTGTAGCGAGTCTTTGATTTTGGTTTTTGCCACCGAGTCATTTGACAGACATTGATAAAAGCTGACACGCACTTATAAAAGTATATCTCTTCCTTAAGACCCAAATAATTGTAATGGCCACTTCGCCTGAGGGCCTAATCTGATATTCTTTTATTTTGAATTATGATATTACCTTCTGAAGAAGAACGTCATATCGAATTATATCGAATTATTTCTTTAAAAATCATTAAATTCCTCTAGAACTGAAAAGGTATTGACAGCTCGGAAAATTATCAGGCAGCTCGTCATTGCTTTAGTTCGTTGTCAGTTTACTTTGTAATTAATTTGACTTACGTAATGCTAAAACCTAAGGAAGGGGTGATTCTTAAGTGCGTTATTTAACTACCTCCTAATCATAACACATAAATTACCAGAACCTGAAGTGAACACGATCCTTAGCTATATCCATCCACTTCCCGTCCTTACAACCAATCTTCCTAAGATCCAACTTTTGGTCTCTGCCGGTCTTGAAGTGGGCGTTTCCTCAAAAGTTTTCCTGCCTAAATTCTAATCGTCATTCTAGTCGCATGGCCTGCCCTGTCTACCGCATCCTAACAATATCAGGTAATTTATGTAGGTTTTAAGGTTCTTCTTTACGCAGTAATATATTCTAAATTGCCTGCTTTCTTCCTTCAACGTTAGAGACTGCATTTCATACTCTTGCAGAATTAATCATGAAGTTCTGCCTAGATTAAAAACGGGCGCGCGTGTGTATGTTATCAACTGCAACTCCATGTTTGTATTCTCTTGTTGATTAACTGCAGTTAAATTAAGAACTATTAACACGATAATAAAAGCATTGCGTCTTAAATTTATTACAAATAAAATTTCAGTTGATGAAAGAATTTAATTTTTTTAAAAATTTGATACTTATAATACAAAATTGTACAATCTATCGAATAAATTAACGCTCACCAAAAAATTAACATTTTTAACGTAACATATTACAAGCAACAAAGTATGAGATTCAATAGCTATTTCAAGAACAGATAGAATTGGGTAACATTTCAAACATGACAATAAAACTACAATTACTTTATTAACTAGTATGTTATCATGTTTACAACTGAAGAGTATCTACGAATAGATACTACTAGGACTACATAAACAGTCAGTTCAGGAAGTAGAGACGACTCAGAATTGTAAATCGATTTGTATAAATGAAAGATATTACGTCTGTTTCTAGCTAAATTCCCGATTTTAAAGTCCGTATTGTCAATGAACTTGTATGGAAATATAAATCAACTTTTTTCTTCAAGTTCGTTTTATAAGCAAGTATATTCACATATTAGCTGGCATTTAAAGGACATGACTTTTATTTGTGGCCTTAAATTATGACGCTTTAATACTTCAATCAATAATTTATAATAATTAAAGCAGCTTGCAAATTGCATGTCCTTAGCTAACATAACACTGAAATGTAACGTAATACCTCGCTGTACTTCCTATACTGTTGTTTTATTACTAAAGCCAAGCGCAAAACATTAACCTCATTGGAATGTGGATCGTTAATACTGGACATAACATCAGCCGCTGTGTTTTCTGATACACAAATTATCTGAACGGTTTTAAGCATTTATTTAATAAAAACAAAAAGACGTACAGAAACTTACATCATTGGAAGGTTTAATTTCAACTGTAACATGCGAGAAAAGTGACGTTAACTCCAAATATGGCAAATAGAAGCGAAACTTTTGACATGGCACTAAAATGTCAACTTAAGCTGAGAAGGCAAAAATTCGTAGATAGTACGCATTCCTTTTCGCAGATCAATAAAGCAACTACCATTTCTGATGGAAATGGAATAACCGCGTAATCTATACCTAATTAGGGCCTACATGAAATTTTCGTTACGAAATATTTATAATTGTATATATTATAATCTCTAACGTTACTTTCTCTATTTTTTCCCATACTAAGTGCATGGAGCACAGTCCTATTTGATCGGTTGAATCACAAGGTTAGTCAAAAACTTCATGACACTTTATGGGACCTAAAGGTTTATTATTGTGGTCATATGAGGCTGGAGGTAATCCCTGTCCTGGGCCACATGAATCAAATCTACACTCTCTCACCCTATTTCGAAGATCCACTTTAATATTATCCTCCTATTTTATACTTACACCTTCCGAATGGTCTCTTCCCTTCAGGTTCCCAACCTACCATATAATAAATATTGATTGTACAATAATGTCTGTAATAATATTAATATTCATAAATATTTAAATTAAATAAACATTCAGTGTAAAGTAATCAATCATCATATTCCCTAAATTTACAGATTTTGAACAGTTTGTAAAAGTACAATCAGAGTTAAATTCTTACTGGGTGTTAAATTCCAGTCGTAAACATAATATTCTTACACGATGAGTCTAACAAATATATTTACATAAATATGCAAATTCATGTGTGCGTAAATAGGCAATATTTGTTAGTAGATCATAATTCATCATTATGAGGTCAGCAGTTTTACTTCAGACTAACCTGCTGCATGCCTCGCGCGGTGAGAACATACATTTCAGTACATTGTACGTTGAATAAAGACAACACATTCCTCAGATCTGTGCCACCGGATATTTTTATACTGAATTCCTGTAATCTTCAATCCAAACGTTTTGATCTCGAGAGGTGTGAATGAATTTAATATATCAGCTGCAGTGGAGTGCAGCAGTTTTTATAGAACTTCCTACTATCACGCATAAACCCTTTAGCCTAAATCTAAAAGAAATCACGCTTAAGATTACACACCACAGCTATTATATGTATATATAACTTTGGCTCCCAAGTGATTTTTTCCTAACTTAATTTTCGTTTCACTACCCATCGGTGTCCTTTGCCCTGCATTGGTATAAGAAGTCCTGGCAGGACCTTACTTTGCGAACTGTGTGACACCCCTGTGACTCTCACAACCCTCAATCATCTTTACTGTCCCAGTTATGGTGATAAAAACATATTATTTCACTCCAATAAAACTGAACCTCCATACAGAGACATAGTCGTGGGACCTATCGATGTCTCTCGCGATACTAAAATCGATTCTCAGGAGACCGGCAGTCGGCCCTTATGGGAGCCACGTGATATTCCCGAACACTTACTAATTCTCTAAGAAACTAATCTTTTATTATGCCTATATTTATATGTATTTGTTTATTGACTTTTACTTAATTCATGTATAACGTTTAATTTTAATGTAAATGTTATTAATATATTCGAACTTTACAAAATTGTTACATTTTACAATTCTACAACACTTTTAATTTGCTGTACTACATTCACACTAAGTATTTTATTTTATTTGGTCATAAATATTACAGCAAATATTTATATTATTTTTCTTTATTATTAATATTTATAACATAATTCTAAGAAACCTCTTTATTATATATGACGCTTTATCATTAGAAAGTTAACTTTGTAATGTCATACTTCGTAACCGATTGTGCCATAAATCTGGAACATCACGCACTGTAATCTTATTGAAGAGCTAACATCATTGAACACTCTAACATTCGAATTCAAACACCCGATTTCGTTTAATTATTAACGTCAACTACTTTACAGCATCCATTTTCCATACTACCACGTGGTTCAAACTCGTAAAAGGAGAATCAAACGTTAATATTTTACAAACGTTTTGTATAAACTTCTTAAGGCAGTAAAACATAGCCTAATATAAAATACGTTCAGTAGAATAAAAGTTATGGGATTACGCTTTGCATAAGTTTAGTATGCGATTGAGATATTAGATCTTGTTATCAGAACAATCATCTTTATAATTCGGGAAACACTCCAATTAGCATGTTATATTTCTAAGTCTGGAAGTCTGTGACCGAAAAATAAATATAATCATTTTTCGAAGAACAATTTACATTAACACGCCGTTTAGAATTTGTATAAGCAAAATTTCCCTCATAAAATATCACGCACAACTATAACTCAATTTATATTTATTTAACATGAGTTCCTTCATTTAAGATATAGAAGCGTATCATTTTATACTTTAAAACTTAAAGATTATAACTTTGTTGACTTGCTTTAATAGTTTAATGTCCTAGGCTTATGTTATTAGGCTTACTGAGGCAGAGTATTATACCTTAAAGCCTCTATTTAACGTTACGTTTCATATGCAGTTTATGGATAAGCCCTAAAGACATAACGAGTTTAAACAACGTTCGAACTTTTATAATTTTTTCCCTTCCACAATGCACACATTATGATGAACAAGTTTATTAAAACTGTTAACTCACTAACATGAAATTAATATATTATACTACATTCAATAACATTGTTATTAGATAAATTCAATTGCTCTTTTATTAAAACAGTGATCCTTCCTGTATTGAACCACTTTGAATTAACATATTCCTTCTTCCTGTACATCTTAAATTTCCATAAAAACAATAACAGACACGGGTCAACATCACTCTTAATACAACGGGATTCTAAAAAGAGCTGAACAGATCGCCACAGCATCTGCTTTTGAACTTTCGATAAGCGAAAACCAAACGTCGATATCCATCGTACAAATATAATTTAGTGGAGATGCACGCTAATTCTGGGTAGATTTATTTACCACAAGCAAATAAAAAATGTAACGCCTAAATAAATTTCGACACTCTTCACACTCTTAAGGAAGATACGTTTGCATGTCAACATACGTATAACGAATAATTTATTCCATACATACATTTTTCTTTCTAACGAACTCAATGTCTATTTCATATTTACAGACAAAGCTCCAAAGCATGCATCATGGATAATTACAAGCGTAT
Organism: Zootermopsis nevadensis; assembly: GCF_977971745.1. Classification (NCBI taxonomy): domain Eukaryota; kingdom Metazoa; phylum Arthropoda; class Insecta; order Blattodea; family Termopsidae; genus Zootermopsis; species Zootermopsis nevadensis. The sequence continues at coordinate 16,443,560 of NW_028259192.1, read as the reverse complement.
TTTTATAAAATTTTATTACAACATATGCAACGCGCGATAAAATGTGAATATTCTCTTTATTATTTTGGATCTAAAGAGAAAGTTGCACACATCCTAAATAATCTTATATATTTAAATGTATTAATATACACAAAAGTTCACAACGTTATTGAATTCGTATTATTTCGTGACTACCAAGAAATGTAGTAGTGAGAACAAACCGGAAGCAGCAGACAGCACAGACACGCAGTAAACCTCGAAAATAACTTCCAATATGACGAAGAGTTTGTTCCCAAGGGCACAATGTACCAGCTACAGCATTCATTTCTCGCTCTGAGTCACGGAAATTTTGATTAGGTGAAAGTTGTAGAACATAACCTAACGCAAAGGAAGAAAATACATTTTATTCCCGCATGAATTTGTGTACATTTATACCAAGTGCCAGCAAAAATATGTTCCTTAAAATGAAGTTAATAATATTTAATAGCAATGTTAAAGGTTCTCTTTCATACGACTGTGAAACACGGAAGAAAGTTCGAATTCTTCATCGCAGCATTTGGAAATAGTTACTTGAGAAGATTACGTTCTTCAAAGTTGGTTAATAGCAGTACCTAAAGGATTCGGGAGGCCTCCTAGCAAACACCTCCCAGGTTACATTAATCCCAGTAGACATCCAGGCCATTTATCTGGATATGTGTGCTGTCACACAGCATTCATATGTCTTGATTATTCGCATACGAATGTTAAACCACTTCTGAACCAACATTAAACTTCTACCCCCAATTCTAGTTATTGAAAAATGCCACGTTTAACAAGTTTAGAAACAATATTTACCCATGTATTGATTATTCTAATTCTGTTTTTGAGCTTCAGTATGGTAAACATTTATGTTCAACCATGTGTAATTTAAAAAATCAAATTCCGTTATTCTAAATATCTTATTCTTCCTTCGTGAAGAATAATTTAAATAACATATGACCATTAGACCATGTCGAAATTACAATTTACAGAAAATGTAATGAAGATTACTGTTTTCTGGAATGAACTCTGGTACACATCTCCCCTTTTACCCCTCCCAGCTGTTTAATTCTATTTATTTATCCCATGTCCCCTTAAATTGTCCCCGTTCATTTTATATTTAACTTCCTCTGTTTCCTCTGATCACTGTTGGTCCCGTCAGCCTTTATAAGGGCTGTTTCTTCCCTCTTTTGCATGTCGGGCCCGTATCCGTAATTCCCCCTGGTATTCATTTATCTACTTTTATATAATTTTATTTTTGTTTATTCTTTATTTTCCCTCCCTTTCTTTTTATCTCTTCTCTGTAGTTTCATTCTTTAGTATTCTCACTCCACATGTTGCATTTTCTGATTTTCCAATAATTCTAAATCTCCTCCCCTTTTGTCACACTTGTTCAGTTTGTCCTCATTCCAACCCTTCACCTCTCACCCATTGGTTTGATGAAGCTTCTGATTTGTTTGATTTGTTCCAAAATCTGAAGCAACTTTTTCGCTCGTGACTGAAAATGTCGGTTCACCCTCAACCACAACACAGAGCGCAACATCCCATCGGAAAACCGTCTTCCAGTCGCCGTGAGAACTTGAAATCTCACCAAGTAATACAATGACTTTGTATCTGAAAATACATTTTACAGAAAGGTTTGTCAATATTCTTCAAAGGCAACGCCATTTCTTACAAACATACTAAAACTGTAAAACTTGAAAATTATTATATCCTGTTTAGTCCGTGACGTTGTGGTGTTGTGACAGTGCCCTGATTATCAGTTTTCATAGTCATCCTGGGGCACCTGAAAGTTGTTCTTACGCAGAGGAATCCCGGACAGTACTTCGTCAATCGGCTTGCGCTTGTCGTAGAGTGACGGCGCCTGGAAAATAATTCCACAGGTTCCCCCGATGCAAGCGAGCGTAAACACCCAGAGGAAGAAGCGATCAAGTACCATCGACACGTACTTCCAATCTTCAACAATCTGCAACAAGCACGTCATAAGCATTTCTCTTAAACTGTCAGTAGTGTAGATTTATTAATTAAAACGGATCTTAGATAAATACGTTGTGACGATGCGGACCGGATCCATATTGTACAAGACAGGATGCATTAGCAGGTTGTTGGAAAGAGAGAGTAATGAATCTTAGTGTACCATAAAAGTCGAGCATCTGAGCGACTTTGGCTTCTGAAGAATGAATTCGTTCATGGAGACTGTTTGATACAATCTGGCGTGCTTCGTCGTCCTGTATGTGGTTAGCAACGTTTCGTAGAAAGCTATCGCCTGCATCTTCAGGATAACAAAATCACAAACTAGAAGACCACAACGGATATGTTCACCGCCGTTAGAATCTCAAGTCTAGCGTGTTCGATATTGTCCGTGCATCGGAGTGAAAATCCATGAGAATGAAATTTACTTCACAAAGGAGACTTGCAAACAGATATTAAAAATGCGTTAGCAATAAACTACAAAATATATTGTAAAGTCGGCTCGCATGTGACTGCACAGAAAGTTTCTTCAAAACATGCTGCTGTACATCGCGATAAAAATTCGTCAAACTAGGCATTCCAGAAATATTAACTGCATAACATATTACGAAAGAAATGCCTTACGGCATTCTAATATTTAACAACAGAGCTATCAGTAAAGTGACGTGCCATACATCCAGAATAAAATTATAGTTGGTCTGTTTGGTTGAGCATTAATTATTTCAGTTTTTGTAAAAGCTTCGTAACGTCAATAATATTGTTATGGCACAAAATATGGGAGATTGCGATGAATTACATATATAGTTCGAATGGATAAAAAGTAAATACACATACATACAACATTTTCGTGATAAAGCAGATTGGAAAGAAGTCATTAAAACGACCAAGAAATGTATGCAAGGATGGCATTAAGTAGATAGTAAGAGGATAGGTTCTGAGGCAAAGAGGTAGCTGGAGATTGGTCAGTATCTTGATCAATGGGAGGTTCTGGTAAAAAAATACTGAATCTTTGGGTTTAATAATCAGTTCGTTAACATAAATATTTTGACATTAACATTTCAGAAAACCACCTTGGGTTTGTAGCAGATACTTAGTACTTGTCGACCTTAGCAGATGAAGGAAATATCGATAAAGCAACCCGCATGCAGCGAAGGATTTACCTTCAACTTATCTTACCCGTTCCAGTCGAATGCGCCTTGAAACTGAGTTCAATCGTAAAGAATTAATGTTACCTGCTGATTACAGCAATATACGACTCTCTCTTGTCTGCTATGTCACCGTTCACAATTTATAGTCACGTTTTGGAGTATTAAGGCAGCCGTAGACCTATTTATATTTCACTGGGGTGACATTCACATCCACTGAGCAAAGGCTATGTTGTCAATTCCAAAATCCTGTGATCGCATATTTATTGCTGTCTTCCGCTACGTGTTCATGGTGTCTCACATGGTATATTTTCCAACAGCTGGTATCGTGTCGGCGTTTCTAAATTTAAACAGACGGTATCTGACAATTCATTCAAAAAGTGTAGCTAATATTGTATTTTGAAGCTCGGCTGTTTTTAATTTAGAAAGAACGAATGTCCTCCTCATCTCCGGAAGACCGAATTATTTTGATACTGCGAGGGGGAAGGGACTGGACTGCAGTATCAGCTCCCGTTTGAAGAAAAATAAACTTTGATGGGATCGTACGGACGCTATAAAGGGAGGCAACGTAGGCAGCCTCGTATACAGCATAGTTCAGTAACAATCGATTTCTGACACGTTTCCCACGAGGAAAGTCTCGTACATAACCTATAAAAGGAAAGATAGGTCATAAACGATGCACATGTGCCTCTCTGTTGTATTCATTAGGCATCGGTCGGTATTCAGATGATAGTATTCGTACCTCCATCAGCTGGAACAAGGAAGGGATTTCGAGAGGAGAGAAGAGATATCTCTTTAAAATTCTTTTTAAAAACCTTTCCCTTCCCTTATCTAGGTCTCAAGAGTAGTCTCTTTTATTCAGGTTTTACGATTATAAATCTTAATGTCGCACACATCGTTCCCATGCATGCTACATGTCCAGCCCATCTCATTCTCCTTCATTTAATCACCTAATATCTGATAAACAGTGCACATTACGAACTACTTCATTACTCAGTTTAAAGTTGTTTCATTTTTGTTACATCGTTTTCTTAAAAACGATTTTAAAAGAATAATCAGATAAAACGGATCTGTACATTCGTGTATCTCAGAAGAGTCTACTCACATTAAACCACGTCAGATGCAGCCAAATATACGGATTAAGGGTGGCCATCTTCTGCATTCATTATCAGATTCTCATTTTTGAACAGCAATTAAAACTTGAATTATGCCAGAAATTCTGAACATAACAGAAGATAAACTTGTTAGAAAATGCAGTTTTCTCCACGGAAATGGAAGAACAGTTTGAGATAACGAATGAGAAGGATAAAAACGAGCAGAGTACACGGAGATTGGAAACACGTAGGACAGAGAGTATAAAGGTTAGCACATAGTTGGGAGGAAGTCATCAAGGGTCTTCCCAGAGACGACGAGAAGGATTGAAGGAAGTCCTGGAAGCCTGGAGTTCCTCCCAACCACGAGTCATTTAGCGAAGCTCCCTCAGGAGAAAGATACAGTACATTACTTCCATATTTGACATTTCAAATAACGCAATGCCCGTGGTAAATTTATCTTTCTAATGAAATAAAAGCATAAAAATGTGTGATTCAATGTACTAAGTACTAAATCCCAGTCTAATACTGTAGAAATATAATTAATTCTTTATTTGCACCTCATATTTAAAAACAATTGTCTCTTCCATAAACTGAGAATATCGAGCGAGCTAGATTACTTCAGCGTATGCACAACACAGTATTACATGTAGAACATAGACACAGCTTTTAAGGTTTTGACATAAATGGCAGAAAATAAACTTCACACAAACTCTGATGATCTATTGGTAAGCACACTAGCCTAACATATGAAACATTCCGAGTTCGAACCCCATCACTGTCGCTAAGAATAATAATAAAGTTATAAGAAATTTATCAGTATAACGACAACAGCCAACTCCCGAAACGTCGTAACATAATACTGGTGTAATGAAATGTCACCATTTACAGAATCAACATAATAAAATGCATAACGGATAATTTTATGTATATTTATGAGATGAGGATGACGCGTTAACCTTAAAGCACGTAGCCAAACGAGATTATGTTCACATATTAGAATGTAAATAAATTTGTTAAGCTGACTTAAAATCTAACCTACTTAATGTATGAGAAAAACAAAAAGAATGCCCCAATATAGGATTAACCCTAGACAAACCATAGAATAAAACACGGCGTCTTTACGCCATGTTGTTGTTCTGTTTCAAATTAATTCTGCTCACAAACCGAGTTAGCAGCTTCAAAGTTGAATGCCAACACCATAAAGATAAGAAATGCGTATCACATATTTTGTGCATGGATGCTTTGAAACTTATGTGCAAAATAGGGGAACAGTTGAAATAACATTAGGTACATATAATAAAGGCCCAAAATGCGGATATACGAATTCCGTACTGTTACACACAAGAGAGTTAATTGCGAGATCCCGACAAAACGTAAGAAAAGTGGAACGGAAATCATAAACGGCAGAGACGTCTGCGTGCATGTAAACAAAAAGTAATTGTTTTTTTAGTCCTTACTTCTTTTTTGTGTGTATCCTTTCTTCACGCCTTTCCTATTATCCTTATTTCTTTACTTCTTCCTTTTATTTATATATTTTATCTTATTTTAGCGTGACAGGCTAACACTGCGGGCTGCTACGAGTTAGCTTCATAATACAAAGTGTCCATAAACTAGTGGAAGAAGTAAAGGGCGTGTGATTATTTGTTTATAACAAATTCGAAAAAACATGTTTTTCGTTATGCTTTTCAAATCGTCCGCAAAATTATGGACACCCGGTATAAACTGCATGAACCAACAGCTTAGTACGTTAACTTCAGTCGCATCTCTTTGGGCCATATTTATTTTTACGTAATAAATATTTAATTTCAAAATTATTTGGTGCCTGCTGTTTAAAATACAGGAACAGTAAACATTACAGAGCCTGGACTGTTCTAGTGAACTTAACGGGGTTAATTGTAATTTGTAAAATATATGCAATGAGTTTAGGGACTACAGAGATCGCGAGTGATCCTTTAAGACACGGAAACCTGAGTTTAGATGGCTGGCTGGTGATGCGAGTATCTTCGTCGGGAATGCTTTGTATTCCCCCAGTACGTTTCAAATTCGCGGTGCGAACCGAGTCCCGGCATTGAGGTAAAATAACGACAAGACGAAAATATATTCCTTGCGATTTTGTGCGAGATTAGTAAAAGAAAGAAAGAAAGAAAGAAAGAAATCCTTTTCTGTTCTATTGTTTGCTTCACACACACATACAAGAAAATGAAATTGGAAGTGAGTGAGAGAATTCAAGTTTGGATGCAAAATGAAATTCCTAGTCTTCTCCTACTTCTCCCTTTCTACTCGAAAATCGTTTTCTTCACAGATGCCTGAAGGGAAATTTTCAGCGTCCTGAATGCAGTCACTGACTTTGACAGACGTTCGCGTATTTGTTCCGCAGAAACTACTCCTGTGGTTGCAGACTGCAATTCGCGCTCCGGTAGGTCCACGTCTTGTTGAACTTCACTTTTAACTGCTTTCTGTTTAGACTACATTCCTAATGTTACACGGAAATACAGGTTTATGGAACCGCCATTCTCTTTGACTAGCTTCATGGTAGGTCCTTTAGGGACTTTATCAAGAGTTTACAGTTCTTGAGCTAGCCAGGAATTCCCCAACTTTGACGTAACCCCAAGGTATATTACAATATTCACAGAATCTCGCTACTAAAATCCATTCCCGTGTCACGTGAATCTAATCCAGATCCTCACATTCTTTATATCAAACTTTAATCTTAGTCTCCTAAGGTCTCTTCCCTGCGGGTGTTCCTACCAAAATTTTGAATTATTTTCTAGTCTCTGCGTACTGCATTTGCACCCTCTCATACAGCTTTATTCAATCTTAATATTTTCTGAAGAATACTTTATTATAATAATAATAATATGAAACACATCACTATGAATTTCCTTCGTCAATTTCTTAATCTGTTTCAAGGTAAGTCCTGGCCGAAGGATAAAGGAGAGTCTGAGGAAATCACAGCTGCCCGAGTTTTAATTAACTATTTTTTATACACTGAAAAATAACTAAAATTTATTCTTAGACGTTAAACATGGAAAACTGTCTGAAGAAACAACGGGAGCAGAAAAGATCATGTTTCACGACGTGCTGTAGGAAGAAATATCGTGACTCGCAGTGGCGTGCGCTGGTTTACAGAAATAAATAGACAAAAGGGCGCTGCTGAAATGACCTCTTGTTGCAAAGTGCTCCTCTGTCCCCGATCTCTATTCTTCGTCTGGTTTATTTCTCCCAGTCTCTTTTATACGACTCCTAGCGATATTCTGAGCAAATCTAATTATGCCACAAGACAAGATGTACATCTCAGTGAAGGAGAGTTTGTACGCAGAAGATATCCGAACTTGCATTACAATCGAAGCAAGGTTTAAAGAAGTAGACTGAGTAAAACTGACTTGGTTAAGGAGCAATGGAATTTATTTACCAGCTACATTTTTTCCCCTCCCAAAAAAGTTCCTTCGCAATGCATTTAATTAATTGGATTAAGATTTTAATGACAGAATTTAGAAAATATTTTGTCTTGTACATGTCAAAATATTTCTTCTAACTGGGATACTGGGAACGACCCGTTCTTCAAGTGCCTGAGCACTGCGGGTCCCAACTTTTCGTTGGCATGATCTATAGACATTTGGTAGGACTCCTCGGACGAGGGATCGGCACGTCTCAAGGCCTCTACCTGTACACAGGACAGCACAACACATAAAAACGAAGACAAACATCCATGGTTTGAGTTTTATCGAAATTTTTTAGATCGCACCTATTTTACATAACAGCCCTCATCAAAATACATCAGTGTTATTTCTTAAATACAGTCCTCGTTGAGAAACTAATAGTCGCTCAAGTAATTAATGCTTGCTATATGGGAGAATCCAGGTTCAATTATCTGCTATGGTGATTTATTTCCGTGATTTTCCTCGCTCCCTCCAGACAAGTACTTGGACAGTGCCTTAAATTAAGTCACAATCGCTTCCTTCCATATCCTTTACTATTCATTCATTAATCTTTCTATCATTCGACGCTATATATTCTGAGATAGTGACAGGTGCAGTTAAATAAAACATAAATAAATATATAGTTATATACCATCTGGTCACATACGATAGAGGTTGAAGTATTTCCATTCAGTACATGCTACATCACAAAAACTACCCTTCAATTACGCCTGTCGAGAGCAGAAGCTGGAAATGATGTAGTGGAATATCTTCAGTTCATACAAATTTGCAGAACATCTCGTGTGAGATCTATCTCAGGAAATATCACAAGTACGCCAAAGAACAATAGATCATGTGTGTGTGCCAGCTGTGTTCTCAGAAATATGAAATACGCACACAGCTATGTCTCCTCTCACTGAACTGCTCCATAATCACGTTCGAAGAGCCTGATAAATTCAGGCAGAAATCATTAAAATTAAATTGGCGTAATAGCACCGCATTATTGTCTGGTGGGGGAGGAGTGAATTCTTTCCGTGGCCTTGAAGCATGCAGATTGTGTTGTTCTCACCTCATTGTCCTTGTCGGCGTCTTTGATGTGCTGTGCTATGAAGCGCACTCCCTGCAAGGCAGACAGGACATCTGGTGACAGCTGGCGCGGCAAGGTGTTATCAGAGTCCGTCACTGTAACATAATGTCAGTCCTACTTCAGCAGCTCAATTATGGAACGTGCTCTGAATATAAATTAACTGCAAGCTAATAATCGCTGCAGCATACTACACAGTATCATTTCTATCTTACCTTATTTACCTGATTTATTGTGATATTATGTTCGTAGGCGTCTAGTCACTGAAAAACTACAAGCAGTCTCCTTTCTTAAACATAGTTTATAAACAGAGTCGCTACTTCCCGTAACTGCAAATGTTTTAATTATGGGTTAGGTCCCCGAACGACCGAAAAATTTCAAAAATAATTTGTAAATCAGCCTGGCCTGAAAAACACAGCGACGGAGACATTAAATTTTTAATATGCTATAAAAATACAGCTGAGTTTAAGGCGAACTGGTTCGTACAATTCTAATTTCACTGACTTTATCTAGATTCATGAAGCAAGTAATAGAAGTTTTCCATAACATAAAGTAAATTTAAAAAAATGCGAAAGAAAATGTTAAGTACGGGCATTGCCATGTATTAGAAAGTAAAATTTAGTGTAGTGGAGTGTTTTGTGAGAGTACTAAGTGTTTTATAAAACAAATATTTCCATTATGAGACAGTCCGACTTCTTACGTCACTGAATTTCAGCAGGACCACCATAAATACGGAGCTCCAGTAGACAGGTTCTACTTCTTAGGGTTTAAGACAGCTTATGCATGTATAGCCAGACAAAGAGGCGGACAGTTAAACGTCTTTCGTGAAAATAATTTACTTTAAATGTTCTTAATAAGGTAATATTATAAGTCAGATATTTCAGCTATATAACAAACTTCTTCATTTGCTAAGTTTAGAAGAAAACAAATGGATGCTATGTCTCAAACGAATGGTTTCTCATTTTTGGCTATTAACTACAACATATAATACACATTTAAAGCGATAAGACCTTTAATCACGTCATTTTACAGCTGACAGATAACTCTAGGCATTTATATAAAACAACACAACCTAAACAAACTATGTAATTTGCAAGACAAATTTATAAATTCTGAATTTTTACTACCAATACTTGAGCTTCTAAGGTTCATTTCACAGCCCCGATGTACGACTTTCAATGCAAAACTTTGTCTAATCTTTAAATTACACTATGTGACGCTATTAGCGGGAATAATTTGTCGCTATCAGATTTTGTAATGCTTGAATAGGGTGTTCCGAAATCGTTTTTGGACACTTGCCGATATTCTTTATTGCAGAAAATGTAATTTGCATTGCGCAACTGTCGAGTGACGCAGATACAAGTGTGCATAATTCCCGTGCAAACTGTACATACTAGGGGCGTATCGTCGGGAGATACAATGGTGGAGGATCAGGTCTGATACTTTAGCCAAAGGACGAGCACAAATCATGGATCTATATCTTGCCTCACTTAACTTAAACTCCGTGATTTTATCCCCCGTAAACGAAACATTAAGAAACCTATTTGTAAGCTAACTTTCGTTAATTATGTCTGTTATCACAAGATTGTGGAATCATTAAAGTCTACAATAGTATTTCTCTTCATAGAAAAGGCGAAATGTAGTTGGAATTTCGTACATTTCTGGAGACTGTTCCACTGTGAGAGTACTCTACTCTACTCTACTCTACTACACAGCACCAAACAAAATTCAGAGAACTTAAGAAATTAAGTTTCGGAATAGGTGTATAAGAAATCCAAAAAGTCGTTTACATAGTTTTCCATGCCTGGGGAAAGGAATTACATAATCGGTATTAACATTTTATTAATTTAACAAATGTAGGTACTACAGACTAAATAAAGTCGAATCAAATTGACGAAAAAGTTTACATAATATGAAGTTAGCCTAGAAATATAGATGGGGTTGCGCCTTGTAGACTTTTGGTCCTACACCAACGTTTCGGAGCAGCATAAAGCCATTATCTATATTCACATCGCCGTGAAAACCTCAAATCCTTGGCTTACAAACTTTTTTAAAATCATCGCTTAGGATGTAACATGTTAATCAATTCAACCGGAAGAAGTTAAAAGCTGGCAGATGTCAAAAACCACTTTCGAAGTTTATTGATTCCTGAAGCACAGGCCTACTGTGCTAAAGTCTAGGAATATTCCTTGTTCAGTGTTTTGAATTTCGTAAGTGATAAAGTAATTCTTCCTCGTTCATCATCGCGACTCTTCGAGATAATGGAAGGCAGAAGCAGATCTGTTTTATCTCGTCATTATTTCAAACAGATCGACAGTACAGACGTATAACTGTCTGTAAAGTTTCAAAACAACTTAAAATCACGTTCTTATTTGGCACGCTATCAGGCACAGGACATCGCTTTATAATTTCTTCTCTCATTCTGAGTACGTCTGACAACAGCCAGCATAGCAGGCATCAACATGATAATGAAATCCAAGGATTGTGATTTTCAAACTTTTACTTCATGAATTCCTTTCTTGAATAGCATGACCCTCCCTTCTAATTTATACTTCTCCGAGATCTTTCTGCTTCGAGATATCTACTTGACATGTCCCATCCCAAGTGAGCTAAACATGTAACTCAGGGAACATAGTTTTCTTGAGAAGATAATTGCTCAGTTGAGCAAAAAAATGTTATATTGTTTATGTAACCCGAAGGTCTATTACCGCGCTCACAAGAGACCACCACTGGTCACTGTCCTGGGTTATACATTCTAGTGCGCATTCCTATTCATCCTGTTTTACCTAGATACATTTTAATATTATCCTTACATCTTAGCTTAGGTCTTCAAAAATGTACATTCCCGCGACTGTTACCTGTACTAGGCCAAGTAAATCCAGTCTATACCCGTAGACTTATATCCTGTTTTTCCAAAATCCGTTTTAATATTATATTCCCATCTGTTCCTGTGTCTCCAAAGTGCTCTCTTCGCGCCACTTTTCCTATCGCTGGCTAGAAGAGTCCACTCCACACACGTATATTCCATCTCACACTGATCCACCGTAACAGTACCTTTCATCTACACCCAGGTTAAGAAGTGCTACCTTCCCTTAAAAAATTCTGTACGTATTTCTTATTTCTGTCTTACGTGACACATGCCTCGACCATCTCATTATCTGTTATTTGATAACCCTAATAACAATCAGTGAAGATTCATACTTGTACATCACACCCTTCTATCGCGAAATACATCGGCCGGAGATATTCTGCGTGTCCCCAAGGAGAATGCGAAAAAGTGTTTCATAAGCGGAACGCTGTTTGACGAGGGTCGAACGCTGAACTGGGATAGGCGGTATTGATGCCACAGAGCAAAGTAGGACTACATATTTCTACCTTCGTAACAGAAAACGCGAGATAGAGAGTAAAAATGTAGCCCCGACTGGAAACAAAACAGCAAGCAATTAAATCTTCGGGACGAACTCGAGTCGCCGGTTTGTCTCCCTAGATAACAGCTGTTTCCGCTCAACTATCTAGTGCTACATTAGGTCATATCCTTCTGTGGTCATGCTGATTTACTATCTGCTGTCTCTACCTCCTACACGTCTCTTCTCATCCTTCAATATCGCTGTTCTTCTGCCCACAGTGAACATGGAATGTAGAAAATGCTTGGCTTTAACAGCACTTCTGTCTTTGGTGTATCTTGTGAATGGCAATGCTGAGTGTCAAAAACGAGTGCCGTAAGTAAGCTACTATTAATACAGTTCAAGAACAAGTTTAAAGCCCGATGTTGGGGTTCCGGTTAATCACTTTCAGAAATTACGTTCAATGTAAATAAAAGTTTCACTAGTCTCATAACACTGTATTGAACGGAATGGTGGTCGTGTAATATGTAGGCTGTTCCTAATGAAGTCGTGTTCCAAATAAAACGCTAATTTCTCTCGAAACATTAAACAGACTTCTGCGATTGATCGAATAAACTTAGGCGACCAGCAATAATGTATTTTGGGTGCTTCACGTAACTCGCTAACTCCATGAAGCCGAGTCCTTGAGAGGCTGATAATCGCTCACCTGCTCAAGGGAAATCCCCCTTCCGTACGCAAAGAATCCTTCCACTCTCCAGTTCATTTGTATAATTTCGTAACATACATTTTACGGGACTTTTAGCCTCCCGCCCAGTCACCAGAATAGTACACCATCCCTTGTCGGCTATCCGCAGCCGCTTATTTAATTCAATTCATGTCAATTCAGTACACTTATTTACCATTAGTGTGCTCCATTAAAATACAGAAGGCCAATTACACATCTCTATAAATATTGACGTGTTTCATAAATATTCTTCAAATTCAACTCAACTACTAAACCTAACGTCGCAGCAGAGTAATTGGCACCCCTGTTTCGTACTCGGGAGGTCACGTATTCAAATCTCGTCCTGCAGACATGGTATACTAACTGAGATTTTCGTGGTTTATAGCAGTCCACCTGAAATAAAATCACTTGTTTCCACATTATTTCCAATTTCTTAATAATCAATAACTTTTTCTCTCGATAGTGTTCGCTATATGGAGCGTTGTTAATTAAATAATACAGAAATGACGCACATGTAGGTTTGTTACGTGGTTGGTCAAACATCCATGCAGAATAAATCTCGTGATGATACCGTCTTAGAGAGTTTGTGGGCTATTAATGAAATCCTGCAATACTTTGGAACACTTTCACTGTCTGATGCGTGATCTCTAACAGAATCCCTTGTGCGAGTCTTTCTTCTACACCAAAGTCACGTAATCTTGAAGTGTTTGAACGTGCTGATGGTTCGGTTTCAATTTAATTTCTGCAACACCTTTGTACCCCCTTCACGTTATTAATTTTGAAGTGCCAATTAAGGACCCCCTTACCTTGCTCAAACGCCAAACGAAGTCCTGCCATTAACAAGGAAATGTCATACGCTTATAGCTGGGTGGGAACTACGCTACATAGTAATCGTGAGCTATATTATTGCAGTCACTGTTAAATACAACCCAATGTCTGTAATTTTACACATGTTTAAATTGTTTAATTTTAACCGTCTAATCACAATAAAATATTTTATTAAATATTAAAATATTAAAATATTATTACTACAATTAACATTAAATATTTAAAATATTTAAAATATATTAAAATATATTAAAATGATGCTCCTTCTATCGAAATGTTCGATTTACAATTAGAGCATCATCTTTTCCACGACATGTTTCGGTTTTCAATGAACCATCTTCAGGTGTATAATCGATATAAATTCAAATGTAATATTCTAAATGCAATCCTTCGTCAGATGTCCATTAAATATCAGTTATCCTCTTCTAGATCAATTGTACTTTGTTATCACATTCAATGTTGTTTCGTAAATGTATGTCGCGTATAGCGTGATCTTGGGTGGGTGAAATGTTTGTAGTGGTTTTTTATAATCGGTCAGATATGAAGAGTGGAGGAGGTCCGTCTAGAAGTAATGTTGTGTTGCTCTAATTGTAAATCGAACATTTCGATAGAAGGAGCATCATTTTAATATATTTTAATATATTTTAAATATTTTAAATATTGAATGTTAATTGTAGTAATAATATTTTAATATTTTAATATTTAATAAAATATTTTATTGTGATTAGACGGTTAAAATTAAACAATTATAATCATCACAATATGACGCAACATTATCATCTCATGTTTAAATGTTGAAAGTTGTATACATTTTATAGAAACAGCGTGCGTACTATACAATCATCTCCGCATTAGGAATAAATTATTTTCCATGTGTTTAATTAAAGACGCACAGTGCCATAAAATATTCAGAAAAAGTATTATATATGTTGCTTGTGCAATGTTTGCAAATTTCGTACGATGACCTTGATACAAGATGGCGATTAGTTGACAGCAGACAAAGTCTGACGATTCCATGAAATTAAATTGACTTTCCTAAAAAATAAATTTAGAACTATAAAAAAATAGTGAGAATCCCTACACTTTATTAAATAAATTTCCTTCTCTGCAAAAAGATTCAAGCAAGGTGACTGTACTAACATTTCTGTACTTATGTATTTCGTAGAGGGAAAACAAGGCAATCCCACCTTTACATTGCAGATTTTTACTATTTCTACATTCCAACAACTTCGTCTGCAGGTACACTAAATCGGAACATTTTTCCTACTTCAAGACCCACACTGAAACTTACAGAAAGAGTTGGTGTATCTTCGGTTGTAAGCAGACTAGAATTGCGAGGCTTGTCAAATGGGGAACTCGGGTAAGTTTTTCATTAAAGACCCGTGCTGTTCTTATAACGTACTGCGGTCAAAATATCCCCGGACTTGACTTAAGCACAGCCACTGTCAGAGTAATCTGACTGAGCCGCACACAGCTCACAAAGCTAAATTAAATTTTGTTCTTGGGTTAGCGTGCCGGACTCGTGAACAAAATGTCACAAGACTGGGACTTTTTACAGATTATTATAAACAATACACATAATGGCAACAGCAGTACATTGGTAGTAGCACGTATTTGCTTTTAATGGAAATATTGCTTTGTCTATGGCATTTGTTATTCTCTGCATCTCCCTGACAATGGCTCTTTCACTATGTAAATATTATGTTGGATACTGTGCAATTGTTTCAAGTATATTTAACGTAAGCGACGTTTCAGAAGTTAATTTTACAAACTTTTTGTGTTTCAATGTCATGACAATGACAGATTCTGTACTTCTCTTTTGTTTTTAATATTAGTAGAAACCACTGGAATCAATCCAAGGTACCTTCCAGAACTAAGTTACCGATGGTCTAGTGCATACCACATCAACTCATTTAAAAAGTCCTTGGTTCTATTTCAACCATCATCACTACATAACATAAATAAATAATAAAATGTATCAGTGAGACAAACAGTTACAATTAGTTTCTTGTTTTATAATTTCTAATTAAGCAAACTGTGAGTTAATTCGACAATAAAAAGAGTATGACGTTTTTGAGGTCGTGCATTCTGAAGTAATACAACTTTCCGTTTCAGACGTACACAGCTTATCGCTATGAGAAAATTTGCTGTGATGGATATAAGGAAATAAATTCTGTATGTAGCCCTATCTGTAATCCAAGCTGTGTTCACAGTCAATGTATAGCCCCGAACGTTTGCTCCAAATGCGATGCTGGCTACATGAAACACCCAAGCAACAATACGAGCTGCATACCTGTTTGCAGTTCTGGGTGTACAAATGCACAATGCACATCACCTGATGTGTGCACATGCAACAATGGCTTCACAAAAGATCACAACAATAACAACAAATGTCTTCCTATCTGTAGTCCTGCATGCATAAATGCACAATGCACATCACCCGATGTGTGCACATGCAACAATGGCTACACAAAATATCACAACAATAACAACAAATGTCTTCCTATCTGTAGTCCTGCATGCATAAATGGGCAATGCACATCACCTGATGTGTGCACATGCAACAATGGCTACACAAAAGATCACAACAATAGCAACAAATGTCTTCCTATCTGTAGTCCTGCATGCATAAATGCACAATGCACATCACCTAATGTGTGCACATGCAACAATGGCTACACAAAATATCACAACAATAACAACAAATGTCTTCCTATCTGTAGTCCTGCATGCATAAATGCACAATGCACATCACCTGATGTGTGCACATGCAACAATGGCTTCACAAAAGATCACAACAATAGCAACAAATGTCTTCCTATCTGTAGTCCTGCATGCATAAATGCACAATGCACATCACCTGATGTGTGCACATGCAACAATGGCTACACAAAATATCACAACAATAACAACAAATGTCTTCCTATCTGTAGTCCTGCATGCATAAATGGGCAATGCACAGCACCAAATGTCTGCACGTGTAGTACTGGTTACGGAGAATACCTTCCGAACAGCAAGTTCTGTGTTGCCATTTGTAATCCACACTGCATAAATGGAATTTGTACGAAGCCCAATGTTTGCTCTTGTAATAGTGGCTACAGTAAAGATCTTATTATTAGTAACAAATGTTCACCGATTTGCATCCCAGCCTGTACAAATGGACAGTGCATTTACCCTAATATCTGCACATGCAACGTTGGATTTTCGAGAGATATTAATAATTCCAAAAACTGTGTGCCAGTATGTAGTGATGAATGTATAAATGGAATATGTACAGCTCCAAATACTTGCACATGCAAAGCTGGATTCATTAAGGATGGAAACAGTAACACAAAGTGTGTACCAGTTTGTGATCCTGAATGTATTAATGGATTATGTACCGAACCGAACATATGTACATGTGACGACGGATTTACAAAAGACACAGAAAACACAACAATGTGTGTACCCGTATGTGATCCTGCATGTATTAATGGATTATGTACCGAACCGAACATATGTACATGTGACGACGGATTTACAAAAGACACAGAAAACACAACAATGTGTGTACCCGTATGTGATCCTGAATGTATTAATGGATTATGTACCGAACCGAACATATGTACATGTGACGACGGATTTACAAAAGACACAGAAAACACAACAATGTGTGTACCCGTATGTGATCCTGAATGTATTAATGGATTGTGTACCGAACCGAACATATGTACATGTGACGACGGATTTACAAAAGACACAGAAAACACAACAATGTGTGTACCCGTATGTGATCCTGAATGTATTAATGGATTGTGTACCGAACCGAACATATGTACATGTGACGACGGATTTACAAAAGACACAGAAAACACAACAATGTGTGTACCGGTATGTGATCCTGAATGTATTAATGGATTGTGTACCGAACCGAACATATGTACATGTGACGACGGATTTACAAAAGACACAGAAAACACAACAATGTGTGTACCCGTATGTGATCCTGAATGTATTAATGGATTGTGTACCGAACCGAACATATGTACATGTGACGACGGATTTACAAAAGACACAGAAAACACAACAATGTGTGTACCCGTATGTGATCCTGAATGTATTAATGGATTGTGTACCGAACCGAACATATGTACATGTGACGACGGATTTACAAAAGACACAGAAAACACAACAATGTGTGTACCCGTATGTGATCCTGCATGTATTAATGGATTGTGTACCGAACCGAACATATGTACCTGTGACAACGGATTTACAAACGACACAGAAAACACAACAATGTGTGTACCCGTATGTGATCCTGAATGTATTAATGGATTATGTACCGAACCGAACCTATGTACCTGTGACGACGGATTTACAAACGACACAGAAAACACAACAATGTGTGTACCCGTATGTGATCCTGAATGTATTAATGGATTATGTACCGAACCGAACATATGTACCTGTGACGACGGATTTACAAACGACACAGAAAACACAACAATGTGTGTACCGGTATGTGATCCAGATTGTATTAACGGAACATGTGTGTCTCCAAATACATGTGTATGTAAAAGCGGTTTTCATAAAGACGCTTATTATACTTACAAATGTGTGCCGAAATGTAAAGAAGGCTGTTTAAACGGGGTATGCACGGCCCCAAATTTCTGCACGTGTAATCCTGGGTACGCCAAAGATACAAGGGAACTTTACAAATGTTTACCAGAGTGCCATGACGGATGTGAAAATGGTGTTTGTGTAGCGCCTAACAATTGCACTTGTCATGACAAATATATACATCACACACGCCATAACATCTGCACTGCAAAGTGTCCAGATGGATGTGTGAACGGGAAATGTACCGATTACCTAACATGTAAATGTGATAAGGGGTGGACAGGTGTCAACTGCTCGAATGCAGATTTTAATTCTGCATTAAGAAGGTGAGTAAACTGTCCTAATTTCAGATAGTGTTTACAATAATATTTTTTCCAAATACAAAGAAACTGGGACAAATGCATCTTATTTAAGCAGAAGGAAATATTTATCAAGACTTCAATTGAACGATACGTATATTTCAATTTCCAATATGAATTGTTTATCACATTGTATTCCATATTTTGTTTCTTATTACCAACTTAATATCAGTACAGATTAACTAATAATACTACAAATTTCCAAGTACGCCTACACTAATAGTGGAAGAAGCAGCTATAAGCAAAATTTGGAAAGTTGCTGGCTTTCTTTTGAAGATTCGAAATTAATACACTGTGATTCACATACTTTCTGTGCGTGAAATGTGTGTGCAATTACAGAAAATATTAAAAATGTCTCTGCTTTTATCAGATTTAGGATATGTAAATGAGGTAAGAAACAGTGCATGTGCATTCCTCCAAAATGTTGAATGCTGAATTGTTCCTGAAGAAAGGGTACATGAATATGACAAATTTACTAGAACTGACACTGAAGGCTTAATTTCCACTATTAAATGCACTTTATTGGTACAATCATCACAGAAACCCACACAATATTAAGTGGCTGATATTCCATATAATCGAAGTATCATTCTGCTAACAGATTTTTGCCCGGTGGAAAGTTTCTTAATCATCCGTTCGCTCTGTGGTTGATTGTTGTGCCACTGCTAGTGGTAGTGATCCTCATTGTTCCTGCAGTGATGAGATTCGTTACATGGAAACGTACACTGCACATGGACACGTTCTACTGTGACCACATGGCGACACAAGGTTAGTTCACCATCGCCAAAGACTAGTTTATCACAAATACGTGTAGAACGCTTTATAGAGTTACGAGGACGTTTAAGTTTTGCTATTTTATTGTGAAGAATAATAATATATCGTAACATAATTTTTCTGTGTAAGATTTGAGGTTTTCACCTCTGAAACGTTGGTTAATATCGACCAGACTACACAGCGCAACAACCCACAAGACAGAAATCTTCATACTCATCGCCCTGATGACGGAGGCAGTTTGACCTCTGAAACGTTGGTTAACATCGACCAGACTACACGGCGCAACAACCCAGAAGACAGAAATCTTCATACTCATCGCCCTGATGACGGAGGCAGTTTGACCTCTGAAACGTTGGTTAACATCGACGAGACTACACAGCGCAACAACCCAGAAGACAGAAATCTTCATACTCATCGCCCTGATGACGGAGGCAGTACGACCTCTGAAACGTCGGTTAACATCGACCAGACTACACAGCGCAACAACCCAGAAGACAGAAAACTTCATACTCATCGCCCTGATGACGGAGGCAGTATGACCTCTGAAACGTTGGTTAACATCGACCAGACTACACAGCGCAACAACCCAGAAGACAGAAATCTTCATACTCATCGCCCTGATGACGGAGGCAGTACGACCTCTGAAACGTCGGTTAACATCGACCAGACTACACAGCGCAACAACCCAGAAGACAGAAAACTTCATACTCATCGCCCTGATGACGGAGGCAGTACGACCTCTGAAACGTCGGTTAACATCGACCAGACTACACAGCGCAACAACCCAGAAGACAGAAAACTTCATACTCATCGCCCTGATGACGGAGGCAGTACGACCTCTGAAACGTCGGTTAACATCGACCAGACTACACAGCGCAACAACCCAGAAGACAGAAAACTTCATACTCATCGCCCTGATGACGGAGGCAGTATGACCTCTGAAACGTTGGTTAACATCGACCAGACTACACAGCGCAACAACCCAGAAGACAGAAATCTTCATACTCATCGCCCTGATGACGGAGGCAGTACGACCTCTGAAACGTCGGTTAACATCGACCAGACTACACAGCGCAACAACCCAGAAGACAGAAAACTTCATACTCATCGCCCTGATGACGGAGGCAGTACGACCTCTGAAACGTCGGTTAACATCGACCAGACTACACAGCGCAACAACCCAGAAGACAGAAAACTTCATACTCATCGCCCTGATGACGGAGGCAGTATGACCTCTGAAACGTTGGTAAACATCGACCAGACTACACAGCGCAACAACCCAGAAGACAGAAATCTTCATAATTTTTCTGTCTTAAAATTTTGATTAAATATGCTGACAATTAAAAATTTAGAATTAATCAGTTAGGTCTGAACATAATATTATTGGTAGGATAATTTTTGAAGATAATTTACTTTGCTGTGATATATTAGCAATATAGACCTACTGTTTTGTTTCAGATGCGGTTAATTGCGAAAACCTACTATACAGCGTAAGCGAGAGAGACGAAATCCCGATAATAGACAAAAACAAAGAGATGGAACAAGAAGCTGAATATGACTTCAACTATCCTGTTGCAAGCTCATGTCGTCTGAAAAACAAAGAAGCCGAAGATTCTACATAAAGCAGCCTCTTTAAAAGTGGTTTAACTTTAGGCTGTCTCACGCTGCCCTGTTATTACAGCCTATTTATCTCAATGCCACAAAAAATCCCTATGAGTCATATAGGAATGCAGCCTATGAGTATTAATATGTAAATTCAGTGACACAGCAGACATTTATACGAATAATTAATTCTAGATAAAATAAATAACACCGAAGAAACCAGCAAGCGCTAAACCAGTTCAACCTGATGAAAGATCTATGTGCTACCAATTTCGAATGACTTTGAGGCTTTTCGTGTATAAGATACAGCAAGATAAATAGGCCTATTTGAATGGTAATGTTTATAATTAACGACCGTGGCCTATTTAACCTTCACGCAAGCAAGAATACTGATATTACAGCCAGAAAGAATGAAACGGTAGCATGTACGTCCTTTCCCTTCATATTAATTTTATCAAACTTTAATGAGACACAAGGATACGAAAGCGTATGGCTAATTCTATTATTATTGTTATAAAGAATTATTGTTATTATTATGTTCTTACGAAAACTAAAAAGTGTGTGTTAATTTACAATTACGAGAAAAGCAAATATTCTACGCTTGTTCTTTAATGAATGATAATGGATAACAAAATATAAATAACTATACAGATGCTAATAAATGCCTACTACTATAATAATAATATGTCATAGCTATAAGCAGCAGTGTTATTTTCACACATACTTCCCCCCATACTTCCGGCAAGCAGCTTACAAATGTTAATAACCAGCTAAATCACTTCCCTGAAAGACATCCTTGTTTAAATTGGTCTCCTCTCTTGATACGGAATTAAATAAATTATAAAGCTATTATTGCTGCCAATAATTTTACTGTCTAAACTAATAAACTGAAACTGCGAAGTCGTCTTTAAGTTTATTTCAGGTGCATAAGAAATAGGATTTACGTAATGCACTGGGGCACGTTTACAGATACAATTTTAGGCCACTTTCGCCCTACCTGCACACGGTTCACCAGCGGTGATTTTGACAAACCGGACGTAAATCTTACGGCCCACACACTTTCCTACATACAATAGCAGGGCCTGGCCATAAACAGTACACGTGACTCTGTGCGCCGCAATGCAGAGACCACAGGGCTCACTTCACCACCTGATCTGAACTACACCTGCTTATTTTCCTTCACTGATAAACACGACAATGTTAGTCGTAAAATTCACAAAATCATCATGTCGGTATACGTTTTAAATACATCTTCAGAATTAAGTATATACCGGTAATTCATACACGTTTGAACAAACGTTGATGTTAGGTTTAAACCAAAAGATAAATTGAAATAATAAATCTACTTACGTCTGGATTTACTACCGTCTATACATTTAAGATACTATGTAGTATAAAGCCTCTGAAACTCCACACAATAAAAATATACTCATGTGTCATACAAATGACGTCATCTTGAATACAGTCCATTTTCACGTAAAAGATAAATAACTAAAATGAAACAAAATAGGTCACTGCGGCGACAGAGCGTACTGCTGTCTCTGATAAACTAGGGCCACTGATTGCAGTCTTTGCTTTCTTCCTATTCTTTTTTGTAACATTTATAAAATTGCAATCTTACATTGCACTTAATAAGTACGCTACGCGTAACGTGTAACATAATCACAGAATACCAAGGCGCTACAACATTAAGGAATGTCTTTCTGTTTAAAACTAAAGGGCACAGACCGTTGTCTTTGTTTCGATACCGGCGTGCCTTTACGTTTCACTAAGTTTTCTATTTTTACATCGCTGGAAATGGAGATAACAATTCTGCATAGACTAATATTTTATACACAAAACTGTTCCAACTGCTAGATTTGGTTATCTTCTATTCATTTTTTGTAATAACGGTTCATTCACATGCTTGCAACACGCGCTCTGTCTGCGTTCTGACCGTCACTGCAGTTTGCAACGAGAACACGGATTTGGTATAAATTTTGAATATATAAATACAATAAAACGATAGAATCAGTAGCACAGATTTGTCCGCCAAATATCACCGAAATCAATACTGTATTCTACCTCATATAATCAATTGTGTGACGAGCTACATTACCGAATTCATTCTAGAAATATAATGTAAAGTGTTTTATTAATCAAAATTGTTCTCCAGATAATTGCTTTCTTACGTAAAACTACGTTTGTTACAAAGATTTCCTGACGCTTCTAGAATTATTATATACTTTATAGACAAATAATTTCAAATGCAGTTTTTATATATTTCTAAGCATCTTCATTTCCTGAAATACTCTTCTATAGTTGCAAGTCAGAAGTTTTGTTAGGTAAACTGAAAACGAGGAATGTAGTTTAAAGTCTGCTCAACTGCCAAGTAAGTTGTTCTGAAGCCGACCTACGGTACGTCATGCGTGGATTACCACCACGCTACATTTCATTCAACCAGTCGAGTTAGTAAGCTTGTTCCTTACAGCCAATAAATGAACCGTGAAAGTATCAAAGTAATACAGAGTGGTTCAAAAGTCTTTGCATTCTTTGCCTGGATATGAAATGTGTGATAACTATTAACTTAATTAATGTTAATTAAAGCTACATACATATGTTTATGTACCTATACGAATAATATAAATGTATTTTAGGTCTTATCAGACCCTAGCAATGAGCTCGCACAAGTTCAATCAGATCCTTAAGGAAAAGGCAATTGAAGTCATTTATCCAAACTCACACTTGGTAAAAATCGTAGAATGTATGTTTCATTAATACCTGCCGAAGGATTAAAAGCATATGCCTTAAGGATAGGACCCTCAAGGTGACTAGTAGTGCACTTAATCCACATATTATAACAGAAGTAACAGTCATTATATAGACGTATCAAGTTTTAACCACGTTTAAATAAAGCTGAGAGCAGGGACTTACCGGATGAATGTGGCTGGTGCTGCCTGGTTTCTTCGTCCTGGCTGAGTACCGTCTTGTACGCCGTTGATACAGATTCAAACCCTGGACTCCCTTTAATTTCCAATGGATATGGGTCGCTTATGCTGTCCCTAAAATATAACATACGAAATTGTCTTCACATAAGAGATCTTGGGTACTCACGCCGATGAAGATATTAATGTTGATCTCGGGTTTTAACGCCATATCAACTCCTAGGCAGCCCTGAATATGGAGACAGTATGTTCCACTGAAACGTTGGTATCTACCCAGAAATCCAAACGGCGTTACAACCCGAATACCGACAGCATCAAACATGGTAAATCAGTAAACAAACATGCATTTTCTAAAAGAAGTTTACATTAACCATTTGAAGCCGAAGTTCGTCTAAGCAATATTTGTGAATTCAGTTTTTACAGCAAAGAAAACACCACAATGATCAAGTGCATAATGATATTGAAATAAATAATCCGTGTTCTTCGAGGTGGTAAATAGGGCGATACGTCAAGATGAGCCTTTTTTTAATCAGTCCCTCCTCAAGGGAAGTCCCTGCTGTGTAAACCAAGCTGATCCCACTCTTTACTCCCATGATACATTTCAAGAGAAAAATGAGGCAATCTCCGAGGAATTTGTGCTACGTGAAAAGTCTTATTTTGAGGCCCGTGTAGAAACTGCTTCATCCCCGAGACAAATTGCTCGAGTCCGACATCAATCTGTCTTGTGACGTCTTGCTCACCCGCTCCTTCACGTTTCACTCTTAGTTTTGCCTCGAATAGTTTTATACTTCTCCATTCCTTTTTGTGACGTTAGTATCTTCCCCTTCTGTACTTATTTAGCTTAGTTTCTATGGTCATTTTACGTCTAAAATATGAGACACCCGATTCCAAAGAAAAGACTTGTTATTTATCAGATATCACGATATCAACTCAGCGTATATCAAATGTATATCCATTATTATCAAAAAAATAAAATACTGGTAAAATGCTGCTTCTCCGCCATACATTATTCTGATGTATCGTGTTAAATGTTTTACACTGATCTGGCAAGATTTGTTGACGTTTCCA
This sequence comes from Zootermopsis nevadensis, assembly GCF_977971745.1. Taxonomy (NCBI): domain Eukaryota; kingdom Metazoa; phylum Arthropoda; class Insecta; order Blattodea; family Termopsidae; genus Zootermopsis; species Zootermopsis nevadensis. Next base: position 16,418,625 of record NW_028259192.1, on the reverse strand, counting down.
AGACTCCTTTTCTTTGATTGCACTTTATTATAATCCTACATCTATAGGAATTTCTGTATAATATTGTAGATTTAGTTTTATTTCCATTTTATTCAGTATAATGGTATTCTCATCAGGTCTAATCTACATCATCTTTTCATGACGAAAATAAAAATCTTGCCCTTCCTGGAACCCGAACCTCTATTGTATATTTCTTTGGCGCATTCTTAACTAAAACTTCCAAACAGGCATGTATCTTCACCTCGTTCGTCTGTTTGTCCGAATGTAACAGCTCGAGAACGGCTAAATGGATTTACATTTAATTTAACGTTTAAGAGCTATACTAAGATGTGTCAAAACATCCTCATTCTAGTTAACATCGTATAAAAATAACAGGCACTTTGCATAAAGAATCGCATGTTTGTACGCGGGAATCCCCTGTCACCAAAGCAATTCTGATGGCGATGGAACCATTCGCAAATGTCACACATCAAATTCCAAAGCTCTGATCACATGGCATCGACATTTGTTGGATAACGAGGTCGTAGATGGCTGGTGTAAAACGTCGCTGCAACGAAATAAAGATCAGTAGTGAAAGCACTACTCTTCAGTCCTTAATTCCTCTGCTTTTAGCTGTCATGGGGCAGAAGCTTTCTCTTCGAAACGATGTAGAGAAGCAAGAAACAAAACTTGTGTCCTTTTCCTTCTGCAGAGCATTAGCTTCTTTGTCAGTTATGGGAAGATTAGTGTCTGCTAATGGTACAAACAACTTTGAGAGACGTGATATTTTGTTCTGCCCTCTTTGGCGATTAGGAAGTTTTTGTCCCATAGTTTCTGCTCTATAAAAATATTTACTAATTTTACCTTAACAAAAATTAAGTTTCCACAGGCTCACGGTTTTTCATAAATATAATTTTTTTGAGAACTAACATACAACAAAGAGGATTTCTTTTTGTGGATGATGTAAAGCTTTAATTTACAATATATGGGTTATCCAGTAGCCTACTTCACTCATCAAAAAACTTTCACGACCAGTGGAATTACGTTCAAGGTATAAACATAAGAAACAAATTCAGATCATGACAAAACCAAAAGAGCTCATATGTGGTAATGTCTTGCACTTTCAGGATCTTCGAAAACTAGTTTTACTAGGGCACTGACCTCATAGGCATATAGGGTGCACAACAGGATATGATTTTTGACTTACCACATATTACAATATTTATTTTGCAAGTGTTGCAACAACTGGTCAGCTTTTGTGAATAAGCCTGTTTCTAAAGGAGATAAACATAAGAAAGATGTGCAGGAATGGAAGGAAGATGACGGGGAACGAGGTTCTCGGTGAAAAATTACTCACCGCTGGATTTTAATGGGTTTTTGCATCATTATCTTTACTGCCAAGATTAACATTCCTATTTCGCGTATTTATTCTGAGATATTTATAATTAATCGACCTATTAATAGAGCAATAATGTGGTGTAAGCAGTTCATCCATCCTCTCCGACAACCGTGGGTCAAATATATTGCAGTTTCCCTCTTGCCCTTGCAGCAAACGCAGAGACATTAATGGAACGCAGACCACAACGGCTATACTTCAGCTCTTTTCTATTTATAAATAGGTCGATCCAAATCATCGACTAAATAGTAAAAGTCTGGAGAGTTTAACTACAGTGTGAATGATCTTCCTTCAACAGGTCATAGTGATTTTTCTAGTCAAACTTCGTGGCGGAGCCCCTGCACTATGAAAATCACGAATGGGCGGCCTAGAACGTCCTTGTTCGCTCACTGCCTGGACTGCACTCATAAATAGCACTTACTCGTTGCTAATGCTCCTAGCGCTGAACTGTAATAGCCTTTCGCATCTACCCAGTTATACGATGCAAATTCAATTTCAAAACGAAACGTATACTGCATCTGGTCGTTCATTAATTCATATACGGACATCTGCGGTAGCTAATTATTTACCTGTGTAACCGAACACTCTTTCTCGCTGACCCTACTAACAGTGAAATCATAAAACTAATTATAGATGTAACCATTGACCACATGGAAAGGGAAATTAGAGCCGAATTATGTGAAACTGGGCATGTAATGAGTGAGTCTTCAACAGGATATCATGAGAGAGAATGGATATTTTGTGATTGATAAAGCAGTCAACTGTCCGGATACAGCTGTGACGCTTCGATCGGCCTTGGGCGTTTTAATCACATGTTTGTCACATAGAGGAATACACATTTAGACGCAGTAAAGTTATTCTCCCATGCGTCTTCGTATTTTATGCCAAAAATAACGAAAAACGTTTAAACCTATAAAGCACTCTACCATTGATTTTAACACTCAACAATAATTCCACCTTCCCCACGGAATGTATTCGTGATTTTTTAATTATTCTCCGAACAAACAGGGATACTTTATTTAAACACCATTAAAAAATTGGTGTTTTGCGCCGGAGAAAAATTATGTTCGCTTTCCAGCAGAAATTTAATTTTTATATATTATATATAAATGCTTCAGTCTTCAAATGGTTCAGTGGACGTTTCATTGGTGCTTGCTGCCTCCATCATAAGTGCGATCGCCAGCACCTCTGAAACGAAGATAGCCTTCTACCAGACTGCACGGCGAAACAACCCAGAAGACAGTCATCTTCATATTCGCCGCTGGATAAACTCAATCTAACAAAAGTCACTTTACTGACTGAACCATAGGCACAGGGGACAAACGCGTATTGAACGAACGAATTTCTTGTTTCTAAAATTTATAGAAATTATGTAGTTTATTAAATTACCTGACGTCCATTTCGTTGGTATTGCCGTTGTCTGAAAAGTTTGTTTCTTCGATATTTTCCCGCGACGAATAATGTGGTCGGCGCATCATAAGCAATCGGGGCATGAAATTTAGGAAGACACGCTTCACCCACGGAGACATCTTGTGCGTGGAAGAAGAACTGAAACAAGCGATAAAAATATATTCCACGACTGTAATCTTGAGACTTGCAAGGAATGCATTAAGTCCGTAGCGTTAAAGGCAGACGCTATCTTTCCCCCTTCCTCCACCCCACTTCCTCCCCCCGCAAGTCTCAAGATTACAGTCGCGGACTGTACCTATTCAGTCAATACATCCATCTTATACACGAAAACAGTTTTGCGCTGATATCTTCCACAGTGAAATATTTAAAACTTAACCCAACAGCAAACACTCGCTGCGTTACAAAAATTAAATAGCCATCAACGCCACCTGCCAGCAACACACCGTAACATTGATTCAAGGTCACCTTGGTTGCTAGGCCGCTGGTCAAGCCAGTTGAGCAGTAGCTATTCACGAGCGAAATGTTTGTTAAGATGTGTCATCTGTGTTGTAGCGCAGTGTAGTCTGAGAAGTTCACCTCACGTTTAGTTTAAGTTTCAGAGGTCCTTACTGTCTCTATCATCACTCATTTCTCTAAAGATCGACGCAGCAAGGGCCTCTGAAACGTCGGTAAACTTCTATCAGACTATACGGCCCAACAACCCAGAAGACAGCCATCTTCGTACTCACCAGCGTGAAAACGTCTAATCCTACTTGAAACGTGTATTCGTTAATGACATTACTTCGCATGGAAATCATTTGTCTATTAAGGATTTTAACAATTCGTATCCTGAAGAACAAGTGCTGAATAAAACAACAATACGCCGAGTGGTAATGAAATTACGGAACACAGAATGTGTTTGCGTTTGACAAATGCCCTCATTTGTTTCGTCGTTTTGTGCATGAACGGGTTCATCTAGCAGTTAGGGTTGCGTTTTGAATAAAATATTCTGTAGTATTAAGAAACTGTCAGACATATTTACTTTTGACAGCAAGTGACAAACACAGGATTACCAAAATCATTCTCTTGATTCAGAGTGCAGAGTTCAACTCCTGTGAAACCAACATCTAGTGTAGTGTTGCTTGATATGCTTTTGTAAAATACTCTACTTCATGATTTGTTTCCTAAACCAATATTAAACCATTTTGATTAAATTAATTAATTTCCCTGTTGCCACTGATGATGATGACCTCTTGAGGTTGAAACGCGTTTGGCAATAGTGTCTTTTTTATGGTGTTAATAGTTTGTTTGCTTGCTTATTTTATATTTTGATTCAGAATTAAACTTAAATGTTGTGTTTTCCCACAGCCCTTCATTTGAATAAAAATAATGTGGTTTGCAAATGCAGTGAGGAATGTAGATGAAATTGACTAGTACATTTAACGAACGCTTGAAAAAAGAGGCAGAAGATCATTGTGTCCACTTAACTGAAGTTCAACGCGGCAGAAATCCAATTCGTAAGATCGGTCAATGGATTTATAATAATTGTCAAGAGATCAGAAACGATTTGGAGAAATTTAAAACGAATAAAAAAGAAAATTACAAAATTCAATAGCTATAACACAGATAATATTAAAACAGACATATCATGAGGAAAATAATACTTGGTTCGATCGCGTAAACGACGAAAGTCTGAAACCGGAATATAAAGACTCCAGCTCCTGTAGTGAAGATAATGTACATCGGAGTCTGTCACTTTTATCGAATTACAATATTTCACGTGTTTCAATGCTCATTCTATAGAAATGCAAGTCTACATTTCTCTCCATAAATGACAACTTCAGAAATTTTAAATGTCAATGAAGAATTCTCGTTATTTCGCATGGGTCCACTATTATGATGATGTCAGCGTCTGATAAATTTTAACAATGTTGTCTGCGGTAACGCAAGGAAAATCTCAATACTATGTTGGTGTAAAGTTTCTTTAACAAGATGATAGACGAGTATGCCTGGAAAAGAGACTGGCTGCATCTGAACCACACACAAAGGACATTTTTCTCCATCCTTACTGCACTCATTCAAATTCCATATCCCCTTCCACAATCCAATTTAATTTATGTGTTACTGTACCAGTCGTGCTGGAAGGCTTTGGTTCGATTACAAGTAGGGGCGAGGATTTCTCTTCCGATCACCTCGTTAATGCCGCTTTTGAAGTCCATCCAGCCTCGTATCCAGTAGTTACCGCGGGGGAGGGGGGGGGGCGTTCCGGGAGCAAAGCTGACCACACTCCTCTCGAATTTGCGATGAAGTTAAAAATTCGTGGAGCTATACCTCCACTCGTCCGTACAATTTGTGTCGTGATGCTTAATTAAACAGAGAGATAGCATCCCTTCAATGAATAGTTATATACCCTTGATTCTCTCAATGTCTTTATAAATAATAAATACAATGATGTTGATTGCATGTAACTCAATACAGACCTTACAGGGAAGAGATATTCGTTTACCTTCTTCAAGTCCAAAGCCTTGGATAAAAATACGGAATATGCTGTTTATTTTTCTGTGATGAGTTACTAGCTCCCCGCCCAAGGCCCCACGCTAGAGAACCACCCCTTGTTGGCCGTCCACAACTGCTTATTCGATTTCTTAGCAGTCATATTTTATTGTTAATCGTCAGACAAAGCCACCACAGCTGTAGTCAATTTCATCTTTTGTATCTTACTTGTGGGAATACCCAGATGGGAAGAGACTACTTTGTAGACCTAGCAGTAGAGGGATAATATTAAGACGGATCTTGAAAAAATATAGCATGACATCAAATACTGCACATATCTGTTTGAGATCTGAGGTTCACACGGCTGCTAACATGTTGATATCGGTCCTCTTGGTAGTAACGTCATGTGGACATGAAGATGGAGGCAGCATGTTTCTCCAAAACGTTGGTATCTACCTACAAGTCCACACCCTTAAGACCGACATCGCCACTAGATACATCTGACTCAGGAGGAGGACGAGTGGCGGACTGTAGCATACATCGTAATGAACTTTTAGGTTCTTTAGAAGGCGTAAACTCCTTGACTAACTGAGCGACGAATAGCTTCTGAAGAAAGGTACTACTGCCTTTCTTCGTTATACGACAGGCAAATCATTTTGTCACCAACACTTTTGTATGAATAGAAATTCTAATATTTTCGGTCGATTACCAAATCGATACAGCACGTTCCAAGTAGAACTACAAACATATTAAAGTTGGATTTTAGATTCTCACGGCCCTGATGATGGAGGCAGCAAATGGCCTCTGAGACGGTGAACGTCTGCTAGATTACATGACGCTGCAACTAAGAATACAGCGATCTTCGCAGATAAAGTTCCTGGGTTTTAAACTTTATATTAGGGTCCTGTCGATCCATGACGTAATCTAGCCTTATCGGCATTCCAGTCACACTGTCAACTCACGTTTGTCCACTCTCGTGAAAAAAGGACATGAAAGTTTTTGTGACGTTAGGTAAATCTTTGGGATTGTAACGTAAGTCTCAAAGCCCCATTGGTGGCGCAGTGACACGTGTGGCTTTGATCTTTTTTTTTCGTGAGCTGACAGGAATGCAGTATACAGACCTACGATTAGCGCAAGTTTTAGAAAACAGCTAATGCCGATAACGTTTGTGTTTGCAGTGAGCTGACAAATAGTTGTGTCTACAGAGTCGGGTAAATGTACAGCGATATCATGGGGATTGATCGGGTTGCTAAACCTGGCCAGCATTTTCTTCAAACATGAGAATCCTTACTTCCTCATACAGTCGGGTCCAGTTTCTGCCCCTCGGATTCCATATTAAATTTATTAATATCAGTGTAGCTTGTCAACTTTGTCCACTACACAAATTACAAGAATTGTGGAAACTCCACACTACAGAATCTTATACTCCCTCAACATCAATTTTTAAAATTCGACGTTCCCCAAGAGGTTTACTCGCCTAAATCTTAGTGCAATTCTTGCAACCCCATCTTAGCTGCTACCTCAGCCTGTCTAAGCCTCCTAGACTCAAAACAACTTAAAACTGGAGGGCGAACGGAACAAAGCAATTTTTTGAATGGGACAAATCCTTCACCCGGTCTGATGAGACTCAACACGAAGCTGCCAGAATTAAATCTCTACAATTCCAAAGTACCAACAGAATCTCTTAGTGATTTTGTTCTTCGTTTTAATTATGCTAGGCCTTTAAGTACATTCCTATACAAACAGAAAATGCTCAAAACGTCAAAAACAATTGATGTTTTCGTGTTCAGATTAAGCCGGGCATCGCAATAGAGATAAATACCTAACAAAGACACCATTGTCACTTTTGTGACGATTTGTTGATCAAACTTGTAGATTTTAATCCTATTAAGGAGGAACTACCTAGCATTTGATATTTCGTAACAAGAAGTCTTCTCTCGAATTAATTCCTCCTCGCTAATTTTCTTGAAAGGAGGTTTAATCTTATTTTATATCTACTTCTACCACGCCTCTCCTTTCCTTTCGGAACACTTGTTCTTGTGTCACATTAAGTATTCCTGTCTCAACGCGTCCATTATTAAGTTCAAAATGTAGACTACTTTGTTACTCGGTTTTTTGTTGTAACTCTGACGTCATGCTCAACAGGTGAGATTGTAGCGTGATCTGCACTTTTTAGGCGTTTGTATGTGTACAGTTTGCAGCGAAAAGAAATTAGAAGCTTTATGACCGCAACTGTAAACTCGGCATTGTCTCTAGTTATATATATATATATATATTTCCCTAGCCTAATGTTCGCACACTGCATCTGGAAACCACAATCATGCTGTTAAAACCTCAGTGAAACGTAACTTCAGTACCGGCTGAAAAACTATATTTTGTTGTGTCCATCTGAGATATTCAAAACATCGTTAAATAAACTATAAAAATGCATGCAATGTCCCGCCTTCAGCCAGTGTAGTGACTACGGTGCGGGCTGGATGACCAGGGTTTGATTCCCGGCACCACAGAAATTTCTTTTCACCAGAACTTCCATGCCGGCTTTTGGGCTAACCCAGCCAATCCAATAGGTACCGGTTTCTTTTTATACCGGTAGAGCGACAGAGGCGCGAAGCTGGCCACTCACTTTCTTCCAGAGCGAAGGTTAAGAATGCCTGGAGTTAACCTCCACTCCCACATACGTCTACGTGGTGTAGTGCTTATTAATAATCGTTGAAGAAATTATACAATTTGAGCTTAAAAATTTACATTTTTCTGGGGCGACAATAGCAGGTAAGCGTAACTCAAAAACAGACACGTTTTAATGTATTCGTATCTGGAAAATAAATTACGTACCATATAAATCACAGTGGTAACTTCATGTACCTCCTACTTTAAAATCTAATAATTCTGATTTTGCACACAGAATGTATTTTATATGTTAGTTTGGTTTAGTTATAAACAGCATTAACTAATGTAGATTTTAATGGAGTGGGGAACTAGGAACTGGAGTTTTAAATATTATTGACGGGTTCTGTAGATTATTAACTCGTTTCTCTAACCAATTTGCGCGTCTGACTTGTAATTAAAAAATTATAAGTATCATATCACAATACCACTTTTAATATTCACTTTGTTCATAACTTTTAGTTTTTCCGAGAGTAAATTCATTTGTGACTAGATGACAAAAATTAAATATCCAGCTTGACATAAATTACATAAACAGAAAGGCGGTAGTTCGTACACTAATTGGCCAATATTTAAATCCTACCAATTACACTCACATGAGGCCCCCTTTTAATACTACCTTTTAAATTGACATAAAATAGGGTCGACTAATTGGAAACCATTTAATTAATTTTTAGCACAGTAACACGAGCATTAAATGCCATTGTTAGCAACGTCTGTCCATTGTGGCACAATGTAAAAATTAACTAGCAACTTTTGAAGCTGCAATTAAAATTGGCAATAAAAAACAGGAAATAAAAGTGGGTCTGCCGCTTGAACATTCGCACTGAAGTGCGTCCACACACACGTCGTAACTCTGTGAGCGACCCGGCGGTAAAACAGATTAACACTCCGGTGAATCAGAATGACCTATTTGATTCTTTCTGTACTCGTGTATGTCTGGTAATTTATTGCTTAATGTTTATAGAACGCGTGTTTCTGCCTATATATTACAAATCACTTCATACCACTCTAAGTACGGTAGATTCATATGAAAGGAAAACTAATAAAATTAACACATTCGTTCCGAAGATCAAAGTTGAAACAACCAATCAGAGCGATTCAGTATTTATGAAAAATATATTAATTAATGAGCAAAAGTGACCAAATGATTACATTACATTTTTAAACAAAGTGATTAATACATTTATCGACTAACTTTAAGGAACAGTTATCGACAAGCTGACATTCGCTCAGCTAGCAATCATTCCTCGCCTTCTTTTACAATACCCAACAGTTAATTACCGCTTTCAAAAAATTCCGCAATTCGGCCTTCGCCTAAGACGATGCGTTTCTCAACTAACTCATGCGTACTACATGCCCTTCTCATAACATCCATTTTGACTAGATGACCCTAATAATATGTGGTAAATAGTACAAATTATTAAGTTCCTAATCACGTGTCAAGTTCAAATATACTAATGATATGTGAATTTCTCATAGCGATGAAGACGTTTATCGATGTTTACTTAGTTTTGACGCCGTGTGGTCCTCAACATTTCATTAAGAAGGTCGTAACCTAACCTATAAAAGCATTCTGCGTCACAGCTCAGAAGACCACCAAAGACATCCTATTTTAAAGTTGAAGGCATCCATAGTTACCCTATCTTATCAAAACAGTTGCCGTACAATCCATGTATCTGGCAACGTCAATTTGAAATTGTGTTAAAGATTATTAAATCCAGAAAAATACACTTTCGAGTCTCATCAATGAATGGACAATAGACTATTTCGTATCGAAAATAGTTCGTGCTCTGGTCTCTGAGGACTACAATATCAAAATTCTATTTAGCATGTGTCACCTAAGTACCCGGTCTGTTCTCAGACAGGAAGACAATCTCCCAGAAGTTCTGTACACTGCAGTATTCTTCGCAGACCTGCAATTTATTTTCGTATAGACAACATGACTACAAATAAATTATAAATTAAAGCGGATTAAAACTGTGCACGTAGCCGCCTGAAGTGCTCTCCTTTCGAGTACTGGCCATAATCAGCGTTCATTAGCTGGCAGCTAGCACAGCGCGGTTCGGGAGATGCTAATGTAGCCATGGGTGTTGACTAAATCCAATATTAATGACCTGGGTACTTCGCTCAGTAATTTAATAATACAACATTTCAATAAAACTCGCGTGTAACAAAGTTTCTTAAATTGGTGAGATGTACCGACGTAAAATATAAAAAAAGCAGCAGCCAATGTAATAACAGTAGTGACAAGTTCCTGGCGAAAAGCCATAAATAGAACAGTCACTAAATCGCTTCACTATGTCACTGGCAAATAAGTTCATTTATCAGTGCAGTCAGAAACACTACCACTACACCAGACACTCACAGTGTTCTACTGCGCAAACCAAGTTGCTCGAGACGCAGTATAACTGGCAAAAAACGCTGTGCTTTTCAAATTATAGTAAGGCGTTCCATAAGAAAAAAACGCAGACATATTAATCACGGCGTCAGAGGAAACCAAATGTACAACCGTTGTAGCATACTCAGACTATAAACGTTTCCTGCAGACATGAACAGTCACGCAAGTCTCAAAACAAATGGCCGATCATTTTAATAACAAAATGCTTATGAAAATGGTAATTAGTATTACTGTATATTGCAGATAAGTGAACACTACCTCAGAACGTTTCATGACGCACTCCGTACTTTTAGTTCAAGCAAAACGCAAAATGGATGTTAATCCTAGAACATTAGGACCGGTCTGTTCTACCCAGACCAAAGCTATGGTTTCTGTTGGTTTTTGCGTTAGTATATTACAAAAGACAGGGAAGATCTGTGTATGTTAATGTGTTACACAAGCTGCAAGGCTGTTACAGTAAAATGGGATCGAAACGCAAAACTAAGTTCAGCTGAGTTACGAACGCAATACTAAAGCCAAGAGAAACAACATATTTGTTATTTATTGTCTAATAATAATCTTACGCTATATATGAAAACATCCTTTGACCAATTACAATTGGTATAATTAATTAGTTAATAAACACAATATAAGTCTGATAAAATAAACTATTTGTGATATGTACTTTTGTGAATATCTTGGCATGAATATCTGAAAAGAGGAAAATTATTCTAACTACCTTGAAGGTTTAATTTTACAGTGCGTATCAGTAACCTGTCTCAAGATAGTAAATAGTCTTTCAGAATTCCTGCAATAGAAACTTTTTCCGCAGAGCAACAGATCAAGAGCTGTACCTCTCGAAAGAATCTTCTTTCATGTGTACTGATTGAAGTCGCATACAAATCTTCTTGTGGATTTCACCGCTCCTGTAGTGGTATTGATATATGTTGAGTCGATGTGTCGGTTTCAGTAACGCGTACAAAGAAAAATAGGCAGGCAGCCATTCATGAATCAGGCACCTGCTATACAGAATCCGGGCGCTTTTAATTGGCAAATGGAGTTTCAGCCACTATTTTCAAAATGCACAGTGTTACTGCGACTCAATAAATATCGGCTTTGTAACTGGTAACTCCAATCTTGCATTGGTATCAGAACTCAAATTTAAAATACGCTTAATAACAAAGCCCACCATTGTGTCTCATCCTTAGCCAGTTCAATTCAATACGACTTAACCTTCTCAATAAAACTATGCCTTAACTATATTAGAACTTTTAATAATCAATGGTATCACCTTATTTATTTTGGTCCACGTATTCAATTCAAAAAGTTATTTTATATTGTTTGTTCTTATGAACGTAAGACTCGGTCTCTCACATTAAGGGAGGAACATAGATTGAGTACTTGCAAAAAGAGTTCCGAGTTAAATACTTGATTCAGAAGGTGAAAAATGGAACGAAGCTGGAGGAAATTGAACACTACGCGCCATAATGTGTTCTGTATATCAGATATTGTTAGGGTTGTTAGATCATGGGTGGGAACAATTCATGCAGCATGTTGGTTAGAATGTCTGAAGGGGAGACACCACTTCGAAGCTTTGGGTGTATAACGCAGAGAAATATTAAAATTTATTCTATAAAGAAACAGGGTTTAGGGTGTAGACTGGATTCATCTGACTCAGGCAGGATCAGTGACGTGCTCTTGAGATAAACACGGTAATGAACCTTAGGGTTCAATAAAGGGCAGGTAACTTCTTGTCTTAGCTTAGCGACTATTAGTTTCTGAAGAACTGTGCTCCATGAAATTACATGTTTATATATTTATAATTTATAGACTTATTCCAACTGCAGCGTAAGAGTCGAGTACCAAAATAAAATCATGTTTATATATCTACACAATAAGCCATCACAGTCATCTCACCATCTTGTCCAAAAGCTAATGTCAAATATTTTCCCAGATGCTCATTACTCTTATAAATATTATTCATATCATTATTTTTGTAACAAAAGTGTGTACAAAAATAAAAAGTTGTAATATCGCTGCAGTGTGAATTAAATTATTTCTGGAACATTTCCTGTCCTCTGGTCCCTGCTGTATCCGGGTCCACGGCATTGATTAATAACATAACCTAACTGGACAGTACACATATTAAAGACTTACCGGAAATGAACATTGAGGACGAAGACGGTAATGGAGATGGACAGCGTGACGAGTATCATGGTGAAGAGCAGGTACTTGCCCAGCAGAGGTACCGCTAGAGATGTTGGTGGGATGATTTCAGCGAGCAGCAGAAAGAACACTGTGAGTGACAGGAGGATGGAGACGCAGAGCGACACCTTCTCGCCCGAGTCGGAAGGCAAGTAGAACACCAGCACAGTGAGGAACGTGATTCCAACGCAGGGGATGATGAGGTTCACAGTGTAGAACAGAGTCTTTCGGCGCATCGTCAAGTTGAACGTGATGTCTGCAATAGCAATTACATTGTTACGTTTACCGTCTGTGTACTGTTCCCATCATCTGTCCTGGCGTCTTAAATAAGGAGGGGGTGCGTATGACACGTTCTGCACGTCCCCTGCTCAGTACCACCGCCCAGAATAACACCTCTACATTATACGAGCAGTTTCAGCAACAGCGTGTTAAGTGTGACAATAGAGCGAACACTGCCGCGCAGAATGTTATTTGATACTGAATACCTGCTTTGCCGTCACGTCGCTTTAACAAAGGTGTCGGAAATAGAGGCATAACCACTATCATGCGCACACGTGTTGTGTGTCAACGCCATTTAAGAATAAATTTATCAAGGGTCACTCCGCCAACTCAACGTAACTAACACCAGTGAGATAAACAAATGCCCGTGCGTTTTGAAAACAGACAGGTTACACACTTTCTGTGTTTTAGAGTACCACGGCGGTATCTAGGACACATCCGATGCAAACAGAGCCGTGTTTAACCACTTAAACCACTGTCTGTCAGCTCTCCCGACCCGAGGTCCCACGTCTAACTACTATCGACAAAGTCGGAATAAGACACCGGTAACGTACAACCAAGTTAATCACTTTGACACTAAATGTGCGTGTATTTAGATTCATTCACGTGGGAGATTTAATGGGATTATCGCTTTAATCTGAGAGCCTTTTGGATTACATACCACATAAACCAGGCTACATTGTATTGAACTTCGTGTAATGTACAGTACCATATTGATGATCATCATATACACTCATGTAACACATGGACCATGAATGTTCAACGATCCAGATCATCAAGACCCATCCTACCGTAACCCCATGGTAAAGTATGTGATTACATATTTGTATGCCTGTACTCTGTTACGACTTCCCCACGACAATTTGCGCATCAGTTAATGTCGCGGGAATCTAGACCGCTGACAACTAATTCTTTGTAACAAAACATGAGCGTCTGTATCGGATTTGAGGTTTCCACGGCGGTGAGTCTGAAGATTGCTGTCTTCTGGGTTGTTGCGCCGTGTAATATGATAGAAGTTTACCGACGTTTCAGAGTTCCTGGCTGCCTCCATCATCAGGGCGACGAGTCATCACCCTGACGATAGAGGCAGCCAGGACCTCTCAAACGTAGGTAAACTTCTACCAGACTTCACGGCGCAACAACCAAGAAGACAGCAATCTTCAAAATATAAAAGTCTGCTAACAGCCATCTACACGTCTCTGTATTTCTATACAATGCTGTCAGGTGAACACAGAGTCTTTAGTCCCGCTTTAAAAAGTAATAAAAATGTTTAATTGATCCGAAAGGAATTATTCAGGAACACCGGTACATTTCAGCCATAGTTCCTCAAACAGTCCACGTCAGTTATTCCAAATTTGTGTTCCTCAGAAACCCAGAGCTCTATGAGAGTTTCACACAGATTTTTTATAACCATCACTTTAAGCTAATATTAGTTTTCCACAAAGGAAACTTTCGCTGGACGCAATTATTAAAAATTAAAGTACCAGTCAACGTACATCAAACAGAAGTTCTATCCCCCCCCCCATTTCTGCACAAAACTCTTGCGTTGGCAGTTTTATTTCGTTCACATTGCAGGCTTGTATCACATTTTTATCTGAAAATTACATTTCATCTCCCAGTCTGCCAGAATTGTTTGTCTTTTATACGGTACAGAGGAGATAATAAACAGCCTAAACATATTATATGAATGCGATGTTCAATGCATCACTGCGAGATCGCTTATTAAAAACTGCACAATCAATCATACTTTTCAGTCGCCAATTTCACCAGTTGTTGTGTTTTAGTGTTCGTAATAGCGATGATTTGTTGTTTTGGAGTTACGCCTGTGTTTCGAATCCTAAACGCATGATCAAAAGTTTGGGAAAAGCGTGTTCTTGCTTTCGGTTTAAATCATATCGCGGAGGCACACAAGATTACAGCAGGTTGAGATTATAATGCAGCAGCTTTAAAGACTTTAAAGATACGCGGGATTTAAACAAACACGTTTAGTAACTGAATAATTAACTCCAACTTAATTTAGACAATCTAGCAAAGAGAAGCCAAACTTCATCAAACTATAGCAATTACTTTAATATATATGTACATACTTGTGACGCAGTTTTACTAACACTCCAGCTGAACACGGTGCTAGCCGCTAAATCGTTAATGTAAACACTAAGACACTTAGCCACACTATGCTATAGTTAATGGTTTTAAGCTTCGCTCTTGGTATATATGTCTCCAGCGGTTAACAAATTCTGGTAACTATTTCATTGTTAGTGGAAGAGTTCTGCACAAGTTTTCCTGTCCGTAGTTTGACTGAGCTACACCCAACTCGTAACATTAGACCAGTGGTTCTCAACCGGTGTGCCGCGAGCTTTTGCCAAGTACACCGCTGGTTTGGAAGAATGATTATATAAAATTAAATATACATATTAAAAAATCAAACACTTGTTAATACCACATTATTATCCGTAATTTATGCCGTCTCGAACTGAGGCAATTACATTCTGGAAAATCTAAATAGGGTTAGTTATTTGTATTTATAGCGGCACAAAAGTCTACCATTCCTTTGCAATACAGCGTAAGAATGGACAAAAAGAGACGAATTTTTTTAAATTCAAAAACTACGGAGAAATTAAACCAGGTACAACTGTTGTCAAAGGTGGATATAAATGTCTTCCAACTAGGCTTCAGAGTTCACTTTATGAAAATAACACGCAATGATACAAATAATTTTGTTCTTGAAACAAAAATATACACTGAATTAAAAGGATTAACCTATATTTATTCCTTGTTATGAATGTATTTTTCTTCACTTGTGTTCGTAATTTAGACATTGCGTGGTTTGTTTTTTTTACACGCTTTTGTATTGTGTGTGCGGTCGCCCCGTTATCAAGAGCGAATTAGCGGACACGTATAGAAATTCGAATGAACTTACCGGAATAAGGCTCTGCACAACAGGGGTAGTATTCTTCATTCCTTCGCGCAGGGACTGCCAGAATGTCCCATTCTACAGATAAGTAGAACTCGCTCAGGTCAATACCAACATTCACCAGGTTACTTCCCGGTTGCTGGTCCATGTGTTTCAAGTCAACCTATAGGGTTTGACAAAAATCGTACATTCAAGAGAGTCCAGAAAGTCAGATATAATCAGAATGATTTATTTTAAAAAAATAATACACTGTAACTTGTTAAAATTAAGTGTAGTCACCCTGAGAGTACTTGCCTCCTAACTTTATACACGTATGTCAAAGCTCGTTCTACGCCTGCGAACACTACTTCCAGTACTATCATAACATGGCCCAAATGTCACAGAATAATGAAGGGAAGAAAGCTGAAAGTGGACATACTCCTCACCTGGAAGCCATTGTAAGTCCAGGAACCGAACTTCATGATGCAGCTTTGCTGATCAAATGGGAAATACTCAACATTAATCTCGCAGGAGGATTTGTAGATCGCTGGAGGCTTCCAGTACACTTCTCCCGTGTGCTTGAGGGTCGCCTTTGTCATTAGTGTGACCTCATAATTGCCGTCCGCACTGTAAACAAATGTCAATGCGTTTATGTTGTACCAATAATTTATCATTCAACTTAACTTAAGATATTTATTCCATCAGTTTTCTAATTAGTTAATTATTTTCCTAGTCATTTAGTCATACGGTTAGTTAATTGAATAGTTAGACGGTCCATTAGTAAGCGAGTATCAGCAGCAGGTCTTTCCAAAACATTGGTAAATTACCTACAGGACTACGCGAAATTACCACTGCAATCTAAATATCAAGAGCATCGTGCCAGAAGGGCATATCAACATATTTGCATAATCGGAGACATTTAGAAACAACAAAAAACAGTGGAATGTATGTCAGAAGGGTGTAATGCTGATGCTGGTCTACGCAGAGACGCTGACAGTTATATTTTGGAATAAATGCAAATTTATTAGTGCAGATAAGCGTAAGAATTTAGATCTCGTAAAACAGTAATTCTCTTGATATGTCCTTCTAGCACGTGGAGCCAAAGAGCGAGCCAACCTACTTGTTATAAAGCACGATGTCGGGTAGCCAAATGTGCTCCGACGGGACGTATAGCATCTCAACACCGCCATAGTCCTCTGGCTCCCAATGAAGTTTGTAATCTTTCCATTTCTAAAACATAAACACAACACGCCATACCATTCCTATTTAACCACACCAGCTTTTAATGTGGCAAAGTTTCCAACGAGAACGTATCAAATAATTGAGATCGTTTGCAACGATGAAAATGAACATTGATAGCAGAGTCCTTGGCAGGATACACCGCGTTCAGTCTAGCTGTGCCTGTGATGACGTCAAACACGGGGAGAAGTGGAAATAATGGGGCAGGTGCTAGCATCTTATTTCCGTCCTGTCTGTACAATCTTCAACAAACATTGAATGATCATTGCCTGCTACTGGCACTTTGTTTATAAACAAGCGGTTCGGGGTAATGATAGCTAGAGTGAGGAAGCAACATGTGTTGTCTGCTCATGAATTACACAACTGTTCACTCCTGGGGCTCGTTTTAGAAACTGTCAATGACAATTATGTTTCAAACAAGAAAATTTATCTTCATAATATGAACTAGTGTTATAATTAATTAAATTTAATAATAGCATGGGCTGGTGTAAATATTACGATACTTCTATTTGAGATAACGTTAATAACGATTTGAGGCAGTTGTCGTAGTTCAACCTAATCAACATTTTGTTTTTAATATAATATTGTGATCTTTCTGCCAGTGTAATTCGAATATACAAATTTTATTTTGTCTGTAGAGAGTGCACTACGAATGTATACACCAAAACTAATAGACTGACGCCCAAAGGTAACGCTAAAATATTGCGACGTTTAAATTGTGTCACTACAGGAACTATTTGTCATTTTAAGTAGTTCCACTAACGTTCATGCATCAATATATTCTTAGAAATAATTATTATATTCACCTGCTGGACCCATAAATTCGTCGTCATAACTTGGTTCTTCAAATTCTGAAACAGAAGGAAACAAAAATGTCTGAAATCGAATTATTTTACACTAAGTAAAGTACCAGAAGAAGGCAATGGCAAACCACTTCTGAATCATCTGCCAAGAACGTATATGAACAGGTCCCGATCCGAGAAAAGGATGGAAGGATCCTGTTCATATGGACCTGTCGTCAGACAGAGCACTAAATAAATAATAATAAATATAATAAGTAAAGTACGTAGTTCAAGCACAGGCCTATACCATGTACAGGTAAGCCTTCTATTTCCATAATATCATCACGTTAAAATCTTTACAGTTTTTGTGAATAGCTGTTATAATACAATGCTGAACACAACAGTAGTCTAAGACGTGGATCTTCCCCATTCGAACGTTCGGGTCTTTGGATAAATTCATTCCAGACCTGGATTTGTGTCCGTCCGGGCCTTTCTGTATTACGTTGTCTTGTGTAGACAGATACCTTGCGCTGGGCTCATCACCCTTCCAAGGAGTCTGTCTAAACGAATTCACTCATAAATTCAGAAGTCTTTCTGAACTGGACAAGTCACAAAGTCTGTGTGAAAGCTCAAAAAGTTTTAAACTACGAAGCATTACATTATTTTTGCCTTACAGTGTTAAATGAATTGAAGAAGTGCAAAAGTTAGCGATTCCACATGGAATATCAGAGGATGCTGTATAGCTATAGGTCTTATAAATATGTTCACCGAGAGTATTTGGCCAATAATACCAATATTTTGACATTTTTGTATTCAGTAGGATTTTATATTTTCACTGCTTTTCGAAGATGGCTGTCTTCTGGGTTGTCCACGGAGGCAGCAACGACCTCTGAAACTATGCTAAACTTGTACCAGACTACACGGTGCTACAACGGAGAAGACAGCCATCTTATTTTTGTTTTAGAATCTAAAAATTCATTTCCAATAATCTGATAATCTACTGCTTGTAGGACGTGTCTTGGTTCTTAAATTTTGTGCCTTTTATGAAATGAGTACGATATTATCAAGTAAGAAAATCATATCACTGGCAATGAACAACAACACCAAATTGAGTAAAAGTTAAATTCATTAGAGATGATATTCTGGATTGGTGCGCCGTGTGGTATTTTGGCTATGTACCAACATTTGACAGGAACATACTGCTTCCATCATCAGTTTTACCCAGAATATCATCTATATTCACATCGCCGTGGATACTTCGTATGTTGTGTGGAAGGTTACTCACCACCTCGATGAGTTGGGATAGTTTGAGACCCAGCCAGACCGTGAGAGTGTCCGAGTTGTTGCTGACTGGTCTGATCAGACGATTGTAGTTGCTCATTAGGTCGTCGTACAGCCGCTTCGCATCTGGGTTCGCCTCGTAGGTCACAGACTTCAACCCTAAAGTGCCCACAAATCACGAGCTAACTCCATGGAACAGAGCACGTCTTGAGGAACTAACAGTCGCTCAGTTGGTCTAAACATTCCCGGCTCTTTAAAGACCTCGAAGGTTTACTATCGTGTTCACAAGAGCCCGGTACTAACCCCCCCCCCCCCCTATCCTAAGCTATGTGAATCAAGCCCAAATCCTTACACCGTATTCCTGTAAGATTCTTTTCAATACCATCCTCCTGATTACCCAAACAATATTTTTTCTTTCAGGTTTCAAGGATAACATTTTATACTGATATCTTCAGTCGCCATAAATACTAAATTCTCCGTCCATCTCACCATTTGAATTCGATCGTCCTAATAATACCTGCTGATTGTTACACAGGCTATTATGAAGATTCTCGCTGTGTATTTTTTTATGTTACCTGGTTACTTCCTCTCACTTAGGTCAATAAATTTTCTTCAACGCTTTGTTTCCGAGCACCCCCAATTTGTTTTCCTTGTGGCGGACACCGAGTTCCAAGGCCATACAAAACAGCGAGCAAATTACATGTTCGCAATTGTATTTTAACTTTGAGGTTCCTCTATAGCAGTAGTATTCAAACTTTTTTGTTCACGTACCCCCAGATATAATTTCTCTTCAACTTTGTACCCCCAAAGTTGTTGGTGTATAATTAAAGTTATACATAGTATATAATCTACATCTAAAATGAATTAAATAAATTACATTACTGATTATTCAGTGTTATCATAAAATAATATATATATATTTTAAATTTCACGTACCCCCTAAGAGTCTTCGCGTACCCCTGGGGGTACGTGTACCCCAGGTTGAATACCACTGCTTTATAGGAGCGGAAAGACAGAAGATCCTAAACTCAATGGTAGCACGCATTCCTCGCGTTTAATCTGTTCTTAACTTCTTGGTGACTGTGTCAATGCCTTTGCTAAATATTCTATATTTTCCATATATTCGAATGATTTGCGGTACCGGTATATCAGTGTCATGACACAGGATTTATGGCCAACAAACTTATTGGTACGATAACATTTAGTATACAGTCAGGCATATTCATAAATCAATTTATATAGAGTTATCGAAAACTCATACAACCTACCTATTCCTGACGCATGTTCTATTTGTCAAAAAATATGTTACAAAAACATCGGGAAACAAAAAATAATGTTACATGAGTGTTAGGAATGTCCACGGTTATCATCCACTCTTTATCTCATGTTTGATGCAACCCGGCGGTATAGGCCCTCCAGTAACGGAAACAGTTCACCAGGTAAGACTGTCTATTTGTTTGACACAAGATGATGGAAACATGTATCCCTAAACGCATTCTGGCAGGTTAATCAACAACGAGATGTTAGACAGTGTTTGACAATGAATATTCCTTACACTTGTAAAAGACATTTGCACACTTTGACTATTGAAAGAGGACTGACGAGAGCAGGTTACATCATGACGTGACCTTCGACGGCGATACTGCCTTGAAGTACAATGTCAAAAGCTGAGTCGTCTAGGGCTAGCCCCGTTAGACACCATCTGACTATTAATCCAATCGAACTGTAACGGACTGGAGCCTTCGATAAATATTTTAATATGGGTTGCGTGACTTTTCGATTGGGCTGCATATCCACCTTTCATTCAGAAAATAACTGCTCAGTAAATCCAGAAAATGGGCCGTTTGATTTGTGTGTTTGGGTGTGTGTGTGTACATGCAGCTATTGGTTCGGTGCGTAATAAGACGTAAATACATTCCTCTTATTTCCCATCAATCTTCCCCTTTAACATTACATTTACAATACATTTACAATACATACAATTACATTACAATTTTTAGAAAACTCTTACATATTCATTTGTTGGTAGTACTTGAAATTTTATCTGGATCAGCTGCATTTAGCACACAGTTAATTCTTAAAGTATGACTACCAATACACCTTGGACTCTAATAAAATTAGTAAATTTATAAATTTATAGTAAGGGGTACAACAGAAGATAATAGCAACACGGGATTTAATTTTTAAGTCTCGTTGGAAGCAACTGCCAGTCTTGAAGACAGGCTCGTAAGTTGTAAATTGTAAAACAACGTAAAAGAGAGTATTGAAATTTATGGGGAAAGTATTTCTTCAGTATCTGCATCCTTTGCCCTTTCTTTCTTTCCTTTGTAGGATCTGAGCTTCTCACGCAGGTGAGTAAAAAGATGGATGTCGCACTGAAGATGGAGGAAACAAGTACCGTCGAAACACTGGTAAATTTCTACCAGACTACAAGACGGTACAACCGAGAAGACAATCGTCTTTTTTCCTTTCGTCCCTCCATACCCCTTCAGAAGTTCCTTTAGAAGATAAAATTGAAGATTTTGAAATACGACGTCATTGCTGAGAACATGGTCGGTATTGCCAATGGTGGTCTTGTGGGTTCTGATGCCACGCGGTCTTGCACACACAGGTGGTTACCGTCATTTCGTCCTCCTTGTTTATTTTATGTATGAAGAACAGGAAGTAATTTAGCTGCCTACGTCTTACTCGCACGTTTTCTGGACGAATTGCATAATATCCTCGAACAAAGTCGTAGACTATATAATGCAGTATACTAAATCTTATCCAAATAAAATAAATTAAAATAAAATTATACAAAACAAATTAACCGTTCGAAATAGTGAGCCTTTGCTGTATAATTTTAATAAGTTTATTTTAAAACTCAGACAAAACACTGTATAATAATCACATTCAACCTTTCAGGGCTTAAATTACATGATACACTTTGATATGACTTATATGGGACGCGGAATAATGTTCCACTTAGAGAAAGAGTTTTTCATAGTACGCCTTTTTGTCGATACTGTGGATGAGAAAACTTTTCACTTCCGGTTACAATGCAATGCAGCCAACAAAATTATTAAAAACAAAGTACCGGTTTAAGGTTTATAAACTTTAAATTAGCCATTCTTAAAATTAAAGGTGGTATACACCACCTCACAACTGCAGTCTAAATAGTGTATAGTATCACACATGTTGTACATACCTGATGTTATCGTTAGGAAACTTAACAGGACCAAAATACGGTGCATTCGAAACAACATTCTTAGACTTTTAGCAGTACACCGCCTTCACAGTTTCATACTTCATAGTACTGCATTTAATTTCATCCTAATTAAAGACTTTTTGTTGCAAACTACTTCATTCTTTATTTTAACAGATACTATAGTGCCATAGCCGGGAGATGATACACACAGAATCGGTCCAGCGGCGCTCAGCATCAATCCAACATGTCGGCCGACGTAATCAATAGAAGACACAGAGTAACCAACGCTCCGCGGAAATGCGGTATAATATGAAACTACTATGAAAAAACAAACGCTGTTGGCATTGCGGCGTGCCTTGTAACTAACAGCGTTAAATAGATATTAAACTGTACTGAATACGCAAAATTACATGATTAAAAGTACATAACAAAAATTGTTTTTAAAGGAATCTAGTATTAAACAATGTTAATAACAATGCCCGGACAAACAATTTTCAGCATTATATTTACGACACGCAAACCACAGAGAAATCTATAAAATAAATATGTGTCTTGTTATTTTAAACTTCTTATGAACTTGCCAAGTTCATATTTTATAAAAAATAAATGACCTGTGTTTAATTTGGGTTAAGCTATTAATAAACGCAATTTTAATATCAAGACTAGGAAACGTGAATGGTTTTAAGCAGTTACATTAAATAATTACAGCACACGTTTCCAATTAATTCAGGCATACTATACAGAATAACACAAATTAATAGTTTGATTGTTTCATTAAACTTAATTAAGCGTCGTATGGGCCTACTTTTAACCAAAGTTTAACTAACATCCCCACATTATGTGAAAAACTACTAATATAACTAGGTTAAATGCGGCAATTGTTTCGGGTATAAATTGGATGATCTGTGCACTTCGTTTAACTTCAAATTTATGAATATGGTTGTATCCATTTCATCTCTTGCTTATTCCAAACCGCAGCCCTTTGAGACGTCCTTTGGATGCGCGGTCTACCATGATGGTACTGAGCAGAGCTAGGATCTCACCGGCACTCAGATTCTTCTTCAATCGGTCTGGAACAAAATTAAACACTTCCTTCGAAAACGTATTACAAGAGTAATTAAAGAACTTGTTAAGTAGCATATTCCTGTCGGCTCTCTTTGTTCCATAGTTTTATATCCCATGACATTTTCCTATGCTTCAATATAGCCTACATTTTTTAACAAAATACAAGGAGCATGTTTTCCATGTAGAAGATCACTGGTTCAAGACCGATTGATCCAACGTCAATTTTATTTTTTGCATGATCTTGCCTAAAACCTGAAAGTGATGTGCACCATCATAACTTTTCTTCTATTCATTCTTTACCGCTGTCATCTTAGTGAGGACAAAACAGAAATTCCTTCCTAGGCGTGCCCCAACATAATGTGTACGTATTCCTAACGTTACAGGCAAATAGGACAGGGCGATCCATAAAGCATTAGCAGCACCACACGTGGGCAAATTCCGGTAACAGATACCGAACACCGCTTGTGCCAAAAAGACATAATCCTGAGCCTTCCAAGTGACTGCCTCCCAAAATTCTGCAAGCATGTCTTGTTCAGCGTGACTACCAAAGTGAAGTAACATTTAACTTCGCTGAGTAGATTCCTTATCGAGAAGCTATTACCCGTATTTTACATAACCAGAAGGTGCCTTCACGTGTTCACAGTGCTAGATGATACCAGTCTACATCCTCACACACTTTTTCTTTAAGAATCATTTTAATATTATCCTTGGATTGAATCCTCGGACTAACAAGCTGGTCTTTCACTTTACGTTTTCAGATCAACATCCTGTATGCGTTTATAAACTATTCCATGTGTTTCATGCCTCGTCCACCTTATGACCGTGATTTTATCACCGTAACAACATCTGACAAAGAATACCCACACCAAGTCTAGTAATAACACACGCTCGGTGCCCTTACCTTCGAATCTCCTCGTGTATGTGAGGGATGGGTGGTCGAACTGAGGCTTGGGGGAGCGGAACCTGACGACAGGGTGATACGGCATGTAACTCTTCCGACTGTCTCCGGACCAGTGCATGGAGATAAAAGGCTCCGTAGATCTTTTGACGGCCATGAAGTTATCGGATTCTTCCCATAAGGTTCTATCAGGCGAGTTTAGAATTCCTGTCAAACATACCAGTACTTCACCTACTGTAGTACAGCGAATCCTATACACGTCAAAAAGTATTTCGGGAATCCCACACCAAAACAAAGGAATAAAGAAAAAGTTCTGAAAAGAATTTACGACACCTAATTCTTCCTTCAGATACTTCAGTCTGTATGGTGAAGCCAGTAAGAACAGTAATTAACAACTAATCAATTTATTGAAATATTTCCGTACATAATTTATACGGGTCGGCAAACTCCACTGACGTTAAATTGTATGAGATCTGACGGTGAAGATATCCACGTTGGTCTTTCGGTTAGTATCGCCGTAACATGCTGCCTTGAAGATGGAAACAGTATATTCTTTCGAACCATTATCAATCTATTCAACTTTTGGTTCTATATCACAATTTATCGGACCATAGATAGCCTACATGGAGCACAGACCTTCTTGAGATGCGGATCCCGCAACTGCTCTGGAAACTGATCGCGTTTTGTGCAACAAAAAGGTTCATTGTCGTCCTTACAGAAGTCCATCATTGGAATCTATCGTAAACCAGTGTAATGTAGTCCTCACCCTCACACACTATTCTTTATATTTTAATATTATCCTCACATCCGCACCTTAGTCTCTCATATGGCATGTTGCCTAGGGTTTTTCAGCTAAAATGTTGCATATATTTCTTATCTCCAAATGCTTGCTACATGTCTCGTCCATCTAAATCTCTTTGATGTTATCACTCAAATTAGGTGAAAAGTACAAATTATGAAAATTCCTCAAACATCTGATTCAGAATATTACTGTCTTCTGGGATATTACGCTGTGTAGTCTGGTAGATGTTGAATGACATTTCACCCCAAGCACCTCTGAAACGGTGGTTAAATTCCACTAGACTACACGGCGCAACTTCCTAGAAGACAAATCATCTTCATACTCGTCGCCATGAGAACCTGAAAACTCACGCATCTGATTCAGTTTAACTTCATAAAATACGATACAGGAGAGGTAGGCTACATTTCGACTGGCTAAATTCATTAAAAGAATAATTACAAACTTATAATCATATTCATAATTATAGAATAATATCTGTATCACTCACCGCCATCTTCATATTCCAAGTCGTAGTACGGTGCAGATAAGGCAGATGTCAGCAGAAGAAGAAACAAAACGGCACTGCAATGATACGTGAGATGCTTCGGAAGAAACATATTGCGAATGTGTGCTCTCAAATCACTGAGAAGGCTTCAAGCTCTAGACTGCACATGGCCTCACGCAGCTCCGCGCTCTTTCTTTAAATAAACTCGGTTCTGCCTGCTGATTGGTCGAGATATATCAGACTCTTCTACTCCTGACCAGTAGCCGGTCTGCAGCCTCCTACAAGAAACTCGATGGCTCCGTTCGCATGTTAAAACTGATTGGAAATTCGAATATGTTCTTAACTTTAATGGGGTTGAAACAAAATGAATATACTGTAATGGAATGGCCGGATTCTACAAATAACATAAAGAAAATTATAGGCATGTCAGAAAACGCGGACAGATGGACTGTATAACGTTTCGTGATTTGAATTATAATGAAAGAGTTGATTCTGTACCAAATCATCTCGAGGCAATACCGATGATGATAATGGACGATAAAGGCGTAAATCGAGAGTTTCAGGGATGCCTACTTCCTCCATCCTCAGTGCGATCAGTCATTTTCTACCAGACTACATGGCGCAACAACCCAGAAGAAAATCATCTACGTGAGTACAGATTTTAATAACTTAAAAATATCTTGTGTGTTTAATCATTACGTTTGATGGAATTAAACAAGTCTTCTCAATTTGTAAGTTGCTTTTCATACTTTTATTGTCACCAATCTTCCTGTATTTGATACTGAAATGTCCAATTTCCATTATACATTAAGTTTTTGTGTTATGTTAATAGGATTAAACCAGCCGTCTACTGTTAGTCCCCCTAGAGCTCCTGGACGCATATATGAGCGAATTCCGAGACGCCATGACAGTCTCAAATGTTTGTCAATTTCTCACAGAAATCACTACTACAAAAATTCCCCTACACAGCAACTAAATATCTCTCTTTGCCCACATCAAGGGAACTGATACATAACAAAATTATTTCCCGATCCTTCACGCTTTTGAAATACTTTCGAGAACCTTGTTATTACTGTTTTTTGCTGCGAAGGGGGAAGGCATACTTCCATATGGAACTGTGACTTCTAATATGCCCATGTATTAAACCTTACAATTTAAGTACCTTCTCAGCGAAATAATTCTAAAGATCTCTGTCCAAACCTTGAAGTCTTAGTTTTCAGCACAACGAACACGCACTGAAATTCCCATATAGTTCGTTGCAAAGAAATAGTATCGGAATATTAGCCTGTAGCCGAATACAGAAGCCGCCACCAAGTATCAAGTGGGCACTGTCTTCGATCGCTTGAAAACTTGTCGCAGATTCTCTCGCTAGGGACACGGATGTATGCGTACGTTTTCTAGGGCGTTGTGCTGTTCTGTGTACATTGAGACCGGATGTCTCCTAATACGTGACCGACGGATTAATTTTTTTAATGAAATGTTAGTAACAAGACGTCAGAGGGTCTAAGCGGTAACACCTTGTTACTGTAGTTATTACTTTGAAATTAATATTTTATTTTCTCAAATTTTCAGGGTTTTTTTTTTATTTGTACGTATTGGAAACTTTATCAAGAACACCTACAATACAAGTATGAGTATTATTCGACTTACAAAAGACAATGCACCTCGTAACGTTCCACCTATTGTCCAGCAAGTCTTTTCACCGACCACAGTCTAAATAAAACACGCGAGATTTTGGAACGTTTGAACACTGGGATCTAATATTGCTCAAGTCACAGAAGATAATCTTTGCCTTTCTGTGCTATTCTCTCTTGTGCGAGCGAAAGTCTCAACCTCCTTTCAATTTCTTGTAACAAACGTAAATGTTTGTTATTTTCTCTGTGTGTTTTAACATTGCATTATTGTTGTTATTGTTACTAGTCTTCAATTCTTTAATATTTGTGTGCTGTATCAACAGCCAGAAGGCCAATTATTACTACTATTACCGGTATTATTAAACTGAGAGAGTTAAAAAGTGTCCTATTAAAAAAAATAATTGTAAGACTAACTTACAATACATAAGAAACCTATTAGAAACACAGGCATCATTCACAAATCTTTACACTCTGTACAGTATCGGACTGGCCATTTCGTGTTTCATTCCATATTTACGTGACAGACTATGGTTGCTGCTTCGTTGGAAAAATAGTATCAGAGTAGATCTGTCGATACAGTTGTTGAAATTGTATAATAGTAAGATGGCTGATACGCAACAAGCTGTAAAATCCTGTGTGGGAGTTGGCGTGGGTTATGGTTCTGGGTACTTCAGTCTCCGGCACTGAAAGGTTAAGGGTTATTTTTACCCTCAGTGTCTAGGCTGGGTGAACCCCACAAACTTTCTGAATGCGGCGAAGAATAATAAATTATTGAATATCTTCTCAGGACTGGAAATTCCAGTTTATTCAACATGTGTGATAACACTCACTAATAACCTACCCTTATAGTTGATACTTAGATCGGGCAATTTTCTGTTGCTATGGAAGCCGAAATATTGTAACATGACAATAGCCAGCCTCTGCACAGTAAAACTAACGCATATAACTCATATTTAGAAAATAGGATACCTAGATCGAGAATTTTCGTGTTTTTCCTTGCGCCCTACAAGTACATTTCGAAGTAGCTCATTTAGAGAGACCACGATCTACGTCTCTTAATCTCTCCCCATCCAGGATTTGCAACGCAACGAAAAAAGAAAATAAATTTTAATATTATCCTCTCAAAAGTTTCCATTTTTCGCAAGGTTCTACAACAAAATTTTGTAATAAATTTCTTGGTTTCCCAAACGTGCTACGTATTAACACGCCTGTAACTGGTTTTTATTTAATGTCTTCGGTACGATAATTAACTATCAGCGTTCTCGCAGTGTTACTTCGGGACAATCCGACAAATTCTTAGCTACCGAACTACAGAAACACTCTTTACCAGGATTCGAACCCAGGAGCTGAGATTTTCGTGACCAAGTCTTTTCAGGGATATAACGCTGAAATAAGCAACGACAGTCCCCTGCTATAACCTTACCTACTCGATATTCACGATGATTTTCGTCTCTTCCGACACAAACGAAAGCAATAGACTTCCACTTATGGCAGTAAGAATAGTCAGGCAGGCAGTGAAGGTTTTATGGCCAGAAATGCAATCCTTATGGTAAAGGTTATAATTATTTAAGCAGAGGCGTGAAGGACATCGGATATTATTTTGTTAACACATACATTACCTCTACTTTCTTAACTATAAATTGTCAGTGTACAAACTTCTGTAAATATCTTATAAAATGTGAAACTTAACAAGAGACAACATTAGAAGGCAGCCTACAGTTCAGTCCTTCACATACCTTGTTATTGTGTCATGTGTGATGTTATCATTCTTCGTTCTAACTCACCCTCCACAACCGTCTTCTCACTATTACGATCTCACGGAGAATCTATGGCTCCAGTAACCATGAACTTCCGACGCCGGTAAAACGTCTCTCTTCTGGCCACACGTCATCAACTCCGCCATACTTCGATAGAAAAGAGTGCCTACTAAAATGACATACAGTATCAGACAAAACGACCATGAAGAGTGTTGGACTGAATACAAAATACGTTTTTATGTGCATTGAGTCGTTCATATTCTTATCCTGCACCGTATAATAATTTGGAACAAAATAATCGAAAGCTAGGCTTCTGGGTGTGATTAGCAGGATTCCTAAAAGCGTGCCAGATGTCGGTAGTATGCTACAAAATTGAGAATATAATACGAATGAGATGAAGAAATGTAATGTATTGGCCCTTTGCAGTCCGACCGACTGAAAGGAGACGGATAATGGCAGGCGACACGACATTTAACGGCGGTAATAGAGAGATATTTTGCCTACGAAGATCCCCCAGGCAAAGGGGTCCGATGTCAGGGTCTTACTGCATTCTACCAGAATTCTGATATTATCTCTGTAAAGCAGAATTTCGTGGAGCTAACTTTTGGGTTATGCATCTAAATAATATTTAAAACTCAAAGAAAATACATGTCTCCACTACAATGATCAACTGGTTGTCTGATCACGCTGTATTAAATTCTATCGTCAATAGTGTCAATTGAGATACGCATGAGAGATGGATAATAAGATTTGATAAAGGCGGCGAAGAACAGAATCATTCTCCTTATATTTTCTGTATATGTAAAGAGAAAAATGTCTTGCCTCATCCAAAACATGGGCACTCTCTTTTAAACATGTTCATAGCCCTAATCTCTGTCACTGCTATTTGAATAGTAGGCAGTTCTGAACTTCCCACAAAGAGCATAGAAATAATATTTTCCCCTCACTGAATACCGTTTCTTTGACATTCCCAGTGAATCACAATAAAATGCTTATTTCATCTTCCACGAAGTGGATATACTACAGAGGAAGATAAAATGTATGATTATGAAATCTCTGCTTATCTCTTTTTGTAAAGCATCACTCTAAAAAGGATTTATCTTCCTACGTGGTTCAACATCAAGAGAAGTGTTTTGTATCTAACTTTGCTTTTGATCTATTCATAAAACAAGCGAGGGTTTAGAACAGATATATGAAATGTTTTCAAATGAAATACTCATTTATTCTAAAAAAAACAAAGTCGTGTAGCAGCTAAATAAGGCATCTGGGCCATAACAGGTGGTATTAAGTCTATCACCAGTGCATTCAAAACAAAACATGGAAATCTTTGAAGCAGAGTCATTCTTGAGAAGCTGCTAGTTGGTCAGGTGGCCAAGAAATTCCCTGCCTCTTAAGGAACATAAAGGTTCATTACCGTGTTCACGACAGTCTGCCACTGGACTCTAACCTGACCCACATGAATCCAGTTCACTTCCTCACATCTCGTTTCTATAAGATACATTTTATGCTGCATATCTAAGTGGTCTTTTCCTTTCAGGTATTATTTTATTTAGTGTTCTGTCTGACGACAGGTCCATATGAACAGGATCCTTCCATCCTTTTCTCGGACTGGGACCTGTTCATATACGTTCTTGGCAGATGATCCAGAAGTGGTTAGCCATTGCCTTCTTCTGTGTGAATGGAGTAATTGTTGGGATGCCACGGAGAAACCGGGGAAGCCCCCGGAGGAAAACTCCGTGTTGCCTAGACCACGGCCTTGCCCAACACAAGTTATAAATTCGGGCACCGCCGGGAATCGAACCCGAGACCCCAGGGTTACAAGGCCAGCATTCTAACCGCTAGACCACCGTGGCTGTCTCCTTTCAGGTATTCTAAATTAATTCTTGTTTGTATTTCTCATATTTGCCATACATGCTTCACCCATCTAATCCTTCTCCAGTTTTATTACCTTAATAAGAGTATAAATTATGGAGCTCCCCTTTATGTGATCTTCTGTCAACCTTTCGGAAATCCCTTTCTTAAATCTAAATATTCTCCTAAGCACTCTGTTATCAAACACCCTTATTCTAGTATTTCCTATTACGATGATGAATATAGCTTCATATCCATACAAAACAACACGTAAAATGCCATTAAATATTTTGCTTTTGGACACAAATTAGATTTGGATTTGTACGGTAGACAAAGACGCGCTCATTGTAAAGCGTCGTCACTGGTGGAGAAATTTGAGGAAACACAGTTCAACAAATGCCATCAAAACACTGCTTTAAAGTGTACATAAATATCTCAAAAACAGAAGAAATATAATATAATAACCATTAAATATTGTAGGTTAGGAAGTTGCTGCGTCAACTTAAAAGATAGTTTCTTTCTATGCTCATGAGTCAGGTTCTGTGCCGGAATATGACTGGCTAAATTAATGCCTGTTCAGAAGTGTATTTTTCCCTTCGTTTCAGAGTAATTAGTAACCAACAGAAGAACTGCAGAAGAACCTTTCTAGATCCTAATCAAATCTGGTGTTTTCAATAGAAAAAAAAAATCCATTGTATAAATGGGAAGATACTGGAAACTGTATACCTTTGAACAATATGATACACCTGTAATAATATTCCAACACTGTCTATCCTTTTTGGACAAAGGAAATGCCTGAGAACAGATGAAAAGGTACAGAAAGACACTGGAGATATTCTTTAACAAGATCTAGAATAAAGAATGCACTTCAAGTTACAGTTCTATTCAAAAGAGCCAATTTATACTGCACAAGATCTCCCAACTGGTCCGCAGTGGCCGCGCGGTCTGAGGCGTTGGCCTTGTGCCGCTTGGTCACAGGGACCGTGGGTTCGAATCCCACTCAAGCCATGGATGTTTGTCCTCGTTTTTCTGTGTTGTGCTGTCCTGTGTACTGGTAGAGGCCTTGCGACGGGCCGATCCCTCGTCCAAGGAGTCCTACCGAATGTCTACAAATCAAGCCAACTGAAAAGTTGGGGACCCGTAAAAGGGTACCGGAAAATGTATAAACATTGTTAAACCGGAAATATAAGAAGATCTCCCAACTTGATATCAATAAACATCCAGAACCCAACTCCATTACAAAATATCGACACAGCAGGATCGTTATGACTTTTCCTCGTCCCTACCTGTTCATAAAGGTTCTGGGGCCAATTGAGCCCTTCTACGGCATTGTACTTAGGCACAGCGGAATCTTTATCTTCATAAAAGAATCAAAGGCATAAGCAGTATCAGACGTTGAGAATTAAACAATGTCTCAGCAAACACTGCAGCTGCCATTTTCAGGATGAAAATGCATTGGTTGGGAAGTTTTGGAAACCTTATGTAGGGCAGGCCGTAGGTGAGAAGATGGATTTGAGGGTGCTGATTGGTGGAGCTCAAATAACAACATACGACTGATACAATACTTACACTCTTTACTTTTGGCACAGAAAAACGAAAGGTACGCTGGATTTTTTCGGGAAGACTCAATTATTTCTTCATCTGTTCCATTGTCAAAACACACTTCCTTGCACACGATTTGTCACTACAAATTTGAAAATGTTTCTGAACTTAATACTGCATTTGACTTGTTAGGCATTAAGATATTTTGAATTAATTCAAAATTAAAGCAATGACATCAGATAAGGAATAACACTGATAATGTTGAAGATTTCTGTCTTCTGGGTTGTTGCGATTCATCGCCCTGATGACGAAGGCAGTACGACCTCTGAAACGTTGGTTAGCATCAATCAGACTACACAGCGCAACAACCCAGAAGACAGAAATCTTCATACTCATCGCCCTGATGACGGAGGCAGTATGACCTCTGAAGCGTTGGTAAACATCAACCAGACTACACAGCGCAAGAACCCAGAAAACAGAAATCTTCATACTCACCGCCCTGATGATGGAGGCAGTATGACCTCTGAAACGTTGGTAAACATCGACCAGACTACATAGCGCAACAACCCAGAAGACAGAAATCTTCATACTCATCGCCCTGATGAAGGAGGCAGTATGACCTCTGAAACGTTGGTAAACATCGACCAGACTACACAGCGCAACAACCCAGAAGACAGCAATCTTCATACTCATCACCCTGATGACGGAGGCAGTATGACCTCTGAAACGTTGGTAAACATCGACCAGACTACACAGTGCAACAACCCAGAAGACAGAAATATTCATACTCATCGCCCTGATGACGGAGGCAGTATGACCTCTGAAATGTCGGTAAACATCGACCAGACTACACAGCGCAACAACCCAGAAGACAGAAATCTTCATACTCATCGCCCTGATGACGGAGGCAGTATGACCTCTGAAGCGTTGGTAAACATCGACCAGACTACACAGCGCAACAACCCAGAAAACAGAAATCTTCATACTCACCGCCCTGATGATGGAGGCAGTATGACCTCTGAAACGTTGGTAAACATCGATCAGACTACACAGCGCAACAACCCAGAAGACAGAAATCTTCATACTCATCGCCCTGATGAAGGAGGCAGTATGACCTCTGAAACGTTGGTAAACATCGACCAGACTACACAGCGCAACAACCCAGAAGACAGAAATATTCATACTCATCGCCCTGATGACGGAGGCAGTATGACCTCTGAAACGTTGGTAAACATCGACCAGACTACACAGCGCAACAACCCAGAAGACAGAAATCTTCATACTCGCCGCTGTGAAAACCTCAAATCTTACATTGGTAACATTCATGATTCAAACTAAAGGTTAAAATATGTTAATGAAAAGAAATGTTAGTTAACAACATAAAAGGCATAACATTTAAATTAGGAACTGTCATTTATATAATACCTGCTAACTAATGATTAGTTATTGAACATTTTAATTTGTTTACAACTTGCACAATAATTACACATTTTACTTTCCATTACACATAATTATTTATCAGAAATGCATTTTTTCATTACACAAGTATTTAACATCACTCATTCTTTTCTGATTTTGACCACTGGTAGAAGTCTCAAGAAATAATCTTTGGAATATTCGTGACTAACTTGTTTCACTCATCCTGAAAAGATAGTTTTGGCAACGCGGAACATTTATATGATGCTACGAACGGACTGAGATTGTAAAATCCGTATCGCTACCACTTACCTCTAAATGACATTAGCCTTTCTTGCATGCGTTAACAAATGCACCTGTGGAAGAGGATACAATAGATGTGATTTTTGGGACCCTCATATCCCCTAGAATTCTAACATGTCCTGCAAATTACATGATCGATTAATCTCATTATTTTGTACCTGATATCAAATCCCGAAGCGATTCCCAGCTGAATATTTCATACAATCAAGGCCAATGTGTTTAACTGTTCTTTTGTGGAACCTTGACAATAACGCTCTTTACTTCGGTATAAGCTTCCAGTCCATATTCTCCCATTTCACGTCCATTTCCGGACATCTTGAATCCACCAAAAGGAGCTTGGGAGCCCAATACATTATAGCAGTTCACCCTATGAACAAATTCAAAAGTAAACTTATTCTCACATTTTTCCCATGTTCAATAACCTCGTCGTACAACAGATAAAATATTCGTACAGTGCATTTACCTGATTATAAAGCATCCTTGAATTTATACTAACAATGAAAAATCGAAAGTTCAAAACAAGAATAAAAAATGAGTATGAAGAATTATTTTTCTCGATACGTAATTTCAAATTTCCACGTGAACGTTGTACTTACCATACAGTTCCTGCACGAATGCCCTGTACCAGATGAAGTGCTTTATCGACGTCCTTCGTAAACACGGCAGCCGCTAGGCCATATTCTGTGTTGTTGGCTCTCTCAATCAACTCATCAAGTTTCTTGAACCTCAATATTTGCTGTACTGGTCCAAAAATCTACAGAAACACATTAAACGTTTCATATCAGAGTAAAACAATAAAAATTAATACCACATAAATTTAAATATCAGTAATTATGAAGACAAGGTCACAGTTCATATAAAGATAAAGATGTCGAGAACGCTGTTCTTTGATATTTTTGTATCCCCATTTTAATCGCTTAAAAATTACAAATCAGATTAGAAATCAGATAGATTTGAAGAAAATATTTTTCAACCATTTTTGTTTACCGTAAGTACCTGTTCAAATTATCACTTTTCGTATTTTATAAATGAAAATTCTCATTTTCTAAATGATCATTAATTTTCATTTTAATTTCCTATTATCATCATCGTCCTCAACTAGTAATTTATAATTTGTAACCTAATGGAATTCTCTGCGCGTGTTAACATTTCTTACCTCCTCTTTAGCTATGGTCATGCCGTCCTTAACGTCGGCGAACACTGTTGGCTGGATAAAGTAACCTCTGTCTCCGTGACGACTGCCTCCAGCCACCAACTTGGCTCCTTGCTTTTTCCCAGAGTCTATCAAATTAAGAATCTTCGTTAACTGTTCCCCATCCACCTGTACACATACAACAAACGTAAATCGCTTACAACTGATACAAAGAGACTTTAAAAACTTTATCTACAACAACTACAGAAGATCATTGCCGTAGTATACAATTTTTGTTCGTCGCCTTCACAGAGAGGCCAACGAACGTGATTAAGAATAACTTTTAAATAACTAAACTCAATCAATGGAGCAGAGTCCTTTTTGAGAAGTTGACAGTTCATCTAGTCAACAGATTATACCTTTTAGGCAATAAGACATGGTCTTCCAGGTTGGGGGTGGGTCACAAGGCTAACAACCTTGCACCGTAAAAGAAGATGTTTTGAAACCTCGATCAAAGCCTCGGACAGACGGACCTAACAGAGGACCGAATGGAAGAGGAGAACTGAGGAGGCCATGGACCGAATACAGACCGGAGAGCCATAGAAGAAGAAGGCAAGAAGACATGCAAGCTATGAGACGTGAGATATGCAATAAATAAGCAATCAACAAACTAAAGGAAAGTCATTTCATGACATCCTACTATATTTTTAGATCATAAAGAGCAGGAACTTTGTGCATGATTTACCAGCAGTAGCACATCCCACAGAATAGATAATACAGTTTTGTAAATAACGATAATTTAGAACTGTGGTAATTTTTAAATAAAGATTTCATTTGGTATGAATTTGAGTCCTTCGAAGAGGAGAAGAAACCGTACATCCGTCGCCCTTACCTGTGGTCCTTGTTCTACTGAGAGGTCAAATGGGTTGCCGACAGTTCGATTCTTAGCTCGAGCAGCACTTCTCTCTACGAATTCATCGTAGATACTGTCCTCGACAAACGTCCGGGAACCGGCACAACAGCACTGCCCCTACATAATCAACAGACACTGATTGGTTCAGTTATTTCAGGATGTCCAAGCTAATTAACATTTTTAAATGTGCGTATTTACAGAAAACATTTATTAAGCTATTGTAAAATGCTAAAATGGCAACAGAGGAAATGCTACACAATGTTCATCTCTACATAAACACGTAACAACATTTTTAAAACTATATTCAAAACCAACTTTGATGAAACAAACACATTAAGTCACTACGCGACATGTTTGTGATCAATTTAACAAATCGGACTTTCCACCAAAGAAAACAGTTTAAACATTACAAACTCAAATCAACGTATCACACTCGACTTCCACAATAAATAATATTGCCCTTTGCTATTATTCGATCTGAAGATTTACGCAGAGTACAACTAACACTTAATGCTCTGCAGAAGAGAGCATTACCAACTGTAATGGAAGTAATGTAGAGTAAATCCAGTTTGAAGTGAACCATCAATTATTAAGTCACTCTGCATATTTAAAAATAAATTTAGTGTTAAAACTCCAGGAAAATGTTTCCAGTAACATTCAGCAGGAAATGCAAAAGGAAAAAAAAACTTCAGAACTCAATAAAACGCTTTAAAATGCACCAACCATGTTGAAGAAAAGTCCAAAGTGAGCTTGCTCCACAGCATAATCAAGATCTGCATCGCTGAAAATAATATTTGGAGATTTTCCACCCAGTTCCAATGTGGTACGCTTCAAGTTACTCCGACCCGCACCTTGCTGAATTAATTTTCCAACCTGTACATTCATAACACAAAATAAAAATTGTAAGAAAACAGAAACATAATTTTACTCTGCATGGTTGGCAATGATGGAAGTAAAAAAAGGCTCATAAAACACCCTCTATTCTTTAATCTAGATATACCACTGTCGATGAACACACCTCGGTAGATCCTGTGAATGCCACCTTGTCCACGCCATTATGCTCGACCAGAGCAGCTCCTGCTTTACCGTAACCTGGTACAACATTCACGACTCCTGCTGGAAATCCAGCTTCTTTTATAAGATGAGCGATGTAAAGAGCTGTCAGAGGTGTCTGTTCTGCTGGCTTCAGAACAACAACATTCCCTGTGATAAATAAATGCAAGCTGATTGGCAGTCACTTAATACTACTAGTCTCTGTGCAAGTGCGTCCCACTTGAAACAGCTTACACGCAAAGAGCAAATAAATTTAGTAACAAACAACCATCGTTAAATTACACGCAGAAACATACCAGTTGCCAGAGCGGGGCCAAGTTTCCACGCAGCCATTAGGACTGGGAAGTTCCATGGAATGATCTGACCGCACACACCGACGGGTTCATGCCTGGTGTAACAGAAATAATCACCATCCAACGGAATTGTCTTGCCGTGGTTTTTGTCTGCCCAACCGGCATAATAACGCAGCGTTTTTACGGCTGCTGGTATGTCAAAGGCATAAGCTGCACTGTATGGCTTACCATTATCCAAAGTTTCCAAACTCTGTAAATTAAGCATTCCACCATTCATGTAGCAATTATTCCAAATCAGATATATAAGAATGTGTTTCAATACTTACACACAACATATAATGCACAAACAAAAGCATAAAAATTAAAAATATACATAAACAGCCACCTGAAAATGGCCAATTAAATTTTAGGAAGAACTTGCAACAACATCAAACTTCCTCAAAATCGGCAAAAACAAAACTATATAGCAACACCGTTACATGCTGTAAATATTCAGCTAAACTGTGAGCCAGCAATTTCCTCCTCCCATATCTTTCACCCCCCCTCCCCTCTTCTTCCTACTTACAAACTGCATATAGGGGTACCATAGTTTTGTTTCACAAATTAGAAATTATAACCATTACAGAACAGCCAAGCACTCACTGCCAGATAGATTCGATCCCGAACAAGTAGATCGGCCAGCCGATAGAGCAGATTTCCTCGCTCCGACGCATCAATGCGTCTCCATGGACTACCAAGCTTGAATGCTTCTGCTGCAGCCTTCACAGCAACGTCAATGTCTGCCTGCAAAGAAAAATTACATAAACTCCTATAAAATAAACTTTAAAAGCAAGAAACAACTAACAAATTGACAGTGCATTCATAGCTGAAGTTTCTTGATGCCAGATTTAGAAGATCGTCATCCAAAAATGTCTCTGAATTCGTTTTTAAATTTATATTTTGTCTCTAAATGTTTAACTATGATGGTTTCACAGCATTACCATTTACCTATTTCCCACACAACGCACACTGAAGAGACTGTTCAGTATTTATATTAAACATATATATATTCTTAATTCAAGTACAAATCACTTTTGGTCCCAAATCTGGCTTTTGTTTATGTACACTGATATTACCCTTCCTGCGACTGTTTCTAACCTAAGTTACTTATTACAACTACTCTGTTTTTTAGGAACCTTCTACTGTCAAAAATTCAAGTATTGTCCTTTGCTTATTCACACATAACAGGAATACAGTAGGTGATAACTAAACCAATGCAACGCTTCAGATTTCTTGAGCAGTTTAAAAATATATTTAGTAATACTAATACTTGTATCAGAAGAAAGTTTCTGAAGGAAATATGTTTATAAAACAATTTTTCAGTGTTTATTTATTTATTTCTAGTTTATTTAATGACACATTCAGTATCTAGACTACACAGTGCCAGATAAGAGGATAACAGTGAGTAATGAATTAGAAAGGATGTGGAAGGGTCATGGCCTAATTTAAGGTAATCTCAGCATCTGCCTAGAGGAACTGAGGAAAACCACAAAAACATCAGTCAGGATAGTCTTGGACCACAGTCTACAAAGTACTAGCCATATATCTCCTTTATGAAGACCCATATTTCACACAAAAATAAAACAACAGAATTATGTGTTTCTGAAAACATATGTTCTCTTCAGGTTCCCCACTTACATACTACATGACAGATATTCAAATGAGTGCCATGATTGTCATAAAACCTACCTTGTCTCCTTCCTGCACTTCAGCAATAACCTGACCTGTTGCTGGATCCAAGGTCTGAAATGTCTTCCCTGACAATGATTTATGCCATTCATTGTTGATGAAGATCTGAAATGTAAGAGCAGACTCCTGTATAGATATATTAATTCACATTCATAATTCCCAGTCAGTGTTACATCAACTAAATGGAGTGTGTGTTGTCCACCAAAGCCCTTTCCATCAACAAGTTCCCCCTCCCCCAATACCTTGTACCAAGCATCTCAATTGAAAGTCCATTCTTTTATGGAAATGACCAATACATTCTAATTTCTCAATTTCAGTCCTGTCACCACATGACTGAGCTGATATTATGTTCTAGTACCCCTCCATCACTGAAATATTGCATATATTTCATTTCCCTTGTAGCCTCTAACCTTTGAAATATGGAGACAGTGCACCTTATTTTCCTATGAATGAACCTTAAAAAAAAATACATCAGAACATATGTCCATGGCCCACTACACAAAGCAAATATACTGATACATAGAAGCTTATATACTGTATTTTATCATGCTTCAGTTCATTTGAACTTGTCTAGTGATGTCACCTATTCAAATCAATTAATTCAGTCAACTTCTTGTCTGTGATAAAGAAATGTTGCATAAATTTGCATGAATGATGTCTCCCATCATGAACAAATGGTGAAAGCCAATTAACTCATGTTACATTTTGACAAAACAAATTTCATGAAATTTTGTACTACCAATAAAACTGTGTTAATCTATGAATACGGTATGAGAATAAAACAATTTAAGTAAAAACAACCAACTGACAATAACATAAATTGAAAATTCAATACATTATCGCTAAACTAAGCTCTCTTGTGTAATTATTTTTGCAGTAATACTGTACCTGACTGTAAAATGCTGCTATAACTACATAATTCATATTTCTATTAGAAACAGTATTTGTGCTATATGTTCTACATCCTTGCCTTGGACCTATGAAGGATCTATGGAATCTAAACAAATTCAGTTCTATTCTATCCCAAAAGTGTTCCTACCAATTCTCTTTTCCCCAACACAATGTTCACCTAGTTACATGTAAGACAACTCACCCCAGTATACAAAATCTCTGGGTTTGTGTTTGGTACAGGTAATGTTGCTGTAGAATACGGTCTTTCAAGTTTGGCGAGGCAGTGTCTTAATACTGTGCGAAACATTTTCTTGCTTTCTAATTGTGGAAAAAAAAGAGAACTAAGCGGCAAGGTTACAGAGACCACTTGATGTATTTAGCAATTCACTATGACAATGATTCGACCTTCGGAAACACCGCCGCCTCATCTTAGTATGACTTGGAATGTTGCCAACTTTAAGCGGCAAATCATCAATATACAAGAGATCTAAAAATATATGTTCGGCACGAGAGAGAAATGTGGTCTACACGTCGGCACTTTCGCACAAAAAATTGCAGACTATTAAATAATCCTCATGTATAACTGAAATATCTTACTTATCTAACGCTTGTATCTACGACAGTAATGCATTTAATAATGTAGGCTGCAGTGAGATGCTTATACGTATGGTAACAGTTAAGGTTGTAATAAAATATTATCTTCCGTCCTTGGATGAGATATGACCTATAACCCCAAAAATCAAACTCACCAGCACCATCTAGCTCAACGCATGTTTCATTAACATAATTCAATTTTATGACTTGCTCACATAAAGTGTAGGACTTTAACCTTTGAGAAACCATTTGCAAATTCTTTCAGTATTATATGCAGAAGTCATACAACTTAGGCACTACGCAGCTAATCATGTGTCATGGCAGCATACCACCAGGGTTAAAGTGCAGTTCTGTAGTTTTTGGATTTAAATTCCCTATTCACAAAAAGGTTAAATTTGCACTAAGCATAACATGGGGTGTTATTTTACAATGTTCTACTGCCTTAGGTATGGTAAAGGCTCACTGAATAATGAGGCAGCAATCAAAGGGCAAAATATTATATATGCACTTTCAATTACTTATTTTCAAGATGACTACAGTGGAAACAATAGAACTGCTAGGCAGCCATCCATCTTCATTGTAGTCATTAGGCAAGTCATTGGTTAGTATTGGATGAACTCAGAATAAATATCACAGCTGAACCTACTACTTATGTCCTAATTATTCAGTCATTACCCATCCCTACCAGCCACTACCTCTGCAAGGTAAAACATTTCATAATGCTAAGTGCATGGTTTGATTGATATAATGCAATGAACTCTGTGGGATGAGTGGTTTATAACAAAACCTTCGATATCACACATGATTGCTTCTTTTGTTGTCTTGCATGTGTACTATTCCTACGGAACCAAACCTTCAATTTCCTTCTAAAATTTGTATGATCAAGACACCAACTCTATTTCCCTTTATAAATCATTGTCTTTGAAAGGAAATAGGATAAAATATAGAAATAATATGCATATTTTATACTTCTTGAATTCTCTTACTTGTTAAAAATATCATCCATAACTACAATGTAGCATCCATACCACACAGCATGCTTATAAATTACCTGTAACTGTAAAATTTATGATAATAAAGTTTAAATAATGAAATTTTATATACATTAGACAATATACTACATATGAACATAATTTATGGTGGTAGACTGTCAATGCAACTGAGAAAGCATTATTAAATAAAATAGGAAACAAAACTTAAAATGAACACTTCCTACAAAAATTGACATAATTCAATAACAGGATTAAAATGGTGATAATTTTACTGTAAAAGGGACACTGAATAAATTCAGAAATATTTGATCCTATACTCTGAACAATGCAGTTTAATAGTTCATTATACAAATATTATGCTAGGCATTGTCCACCATCTGATGTATATTTGATACACAGGGCATTTTTAAAACACGCTGTAATCTCATCTTGAGGCATATGGCTGTCATTACAATCAGTAAAAGCAACATTCCTAAATGAAGACCTCAAAAACAGCTATAAAAGAACCCCATTAAGTTAGGAAACCACAACAGTGCTGTGGCAGTTCAAAACATCACAAGGACACCACAAAAAGATTGAAGAATCAGGAAAAATGTTTGAGTATGAACAGTATTCAGATTTTAAAAATGCTTCATTGCATATTCACAAAGACAAAATTAGATGCAGGAGTCAAAGAATTGCATATACAGCATACAGTGCGAATGTAAAATAAAACATATGGTAAAGATAACCTCAAACATAAAAACAGGAGAAAATTCAAGCATAAAACAGCAGAACATTCATGGAATGAAGACCCCAGATTAAAGTTGAATAAAACATGAAGAAAACTGACAATTTTGGTATTCATCAGAATCAAACAAGTCATCAGCTAAGCACAGAAAAGAATTTCCTGTGGCTCTCTAGTATACTGACTGACATGAATGATAGCAGCTAAGTTTTGGATGCTTCTGCACATCTACTGCCATGTGCTCCCATCAATCAGCTTCAGTCACTTGCTGCATGCTCACTCAGATAGTTTGCACACAAAGTATGTACTTACATTTGGCATCAAGCAGACACTGGCATGGTAAGGTGCATGAACACACTGAAGTAATAATACAGTCAACTATGTATGATATTCCTGGCCCTGTAGGTGGTCATCAGTATTATGGAGGAATGTATCACATCCATCTTCAGGGTGGTGATACATTATTCCAAAACACTAGTTACCACCCACAAGATCACATGGTGTCACAACCCAGAAGTCCACCAATGATATCTTCATCACCGACAAAACAAAACTCCCTAAAGAACTGCCGTCTTTTCAGAATTTGATGTAAAACTCTCTGGGAGAGGAACAGAATGACTACCTCATACCTCTTTATAAATATTATTATATTATTAAAATCATTCACAGAAATCACAGACTTTCTTCATAAACACATTCAATTTTACATCTGCTATAAAAGAAAAACATGCTGCTCATTGAAAAGTGTTATCGTCATATTTCACTACAGTATTAAGTCTTGGTTAAGTTTTGTTTCAATGCTGGAAGAGGGTATTTCATCATTACAAGTTCGTGATGGATAACCAGAAGGCTGAAATAAAAAGCAAACGGAAACATTATTTGTATGTAAGTCCAGATATCACAGTATTCAAGTCAATATGTATTATCAATAACTATTCACAGTATCATATATAAATGCATACAATAAACAGAAAAACATAATGCTTACTCCCCAAACAGGAAGTGGTGCAGTTATTTCCTCCAATACTGTGCAAACTTATGCAATTGCTCAACAAGAACAGCCATCACAGCCGTTACAGATACATCCAATATTGTATGCAGGTAGCTGACTGCTTCTTCCTCCTCCAAATCTAGTCTTAGTTTATCTTGAACCTTCTTTACAGCTTTGTCAGGTTCCAATGCAATGTCAGGCACACTTGCATCCACCATAAGGGAGAACAAGTTTAACACCAGATTTGAATTTCTGAAACAATAAAAGCTTTGTCTGTAATTTGGAACAGTATGAACCCATTAAACAGCAGTCCTACGAACACATGCACCACATTTACAATACTGTATTTAACTGTGTCACCTACAAATCAACAAAATGTTGTATACAATATACTCTTAGAATAAACTTCACCACTTTAAGTATATACCGATGAAGATAGAATGGTAAATGTGAGCTGCAAATTGCTTGACACTTAATAGACAACCACAACCAGCTTAAATATACATACATATGTATATAAAATGAGCTTGATATGCATTTCATCACTTTTCAAAAGTCCAGTTTATGAAACTGCATCCTCTGTTCATTATACAAGCAGCAAGTACTTAAACTTAACTTTGATTGGACATATATCATAACTCTTTGGTGCTCAA
This sequence comes from Zootermopsis nevadensis, assembly GCF_977971745.1. Lineage (NCBI taxonomy): Eukaryota > Metazoa > Arthropoda > Insecta > Blattodea > Termopsidae > Zootermopsis > Zootermopsis nevadensis. The sequence continues at coordinate 16,374,739 of NW_028259192.1, read as the reverse complement.
TATGAAGTGCTTAAGTCAACTTATTTAAGGCCTTCCAGAGCTTTGAAGAATTAAGTTAAAACAGACATTAACCACAAGTTTAGTGCTAGTTTACAGAATATGTAAGTACTTTAGGATGTGGAAAGAGGTCATCATGGCCTACTTTAAGGTACTGCTGCAGAATCTGAGAAAAATAATGCTTACCCAGTCAGATTCAACACGACCTCCCAAATATAAAGCAAGAGTGCTAACCACTGTAACATAATGTTAACTGTGAACATTCTCTCTGCTACTGTTCCAAATAAAAACCCAATCTCATTACTTTTGTTTTAATATGCCAATTTTAATTCCTGTAAAGACACCACTAACCTGCGCAAATGAAGGAAGGCTGTGTAGCACTGCTTGCGAAACTTGTAGTAATATTCCGAGTTTATTCCACCCATTGCTTCCACCATCTCTTTGCTCAGTTTCATGGGCGGTGGTAGAGGTTTGGGGTCTCGGCCCAGTATATAACCAAAATCAATATGGAACAGTTTCCCAGATGTTGTGAGAAGCAAGTTGTCTAAATGTCGGTCACCAACTCCCAGTAAGTATGTGATAACACAGTACCCAGCTACACAGAAAATATATTAACAGAATTTTGGAAACAAGACATATTGTACATACACGCATATATTCCATGGATCCACAAGTAGATGTCAGCAGGATGTTGAGTAAGTCATAATAATACAATACATATTTCCAACACAATTCATAGATGTTGCACTAGTATAATTAATTCATTCCTAAGATTTTACTAAACAGCCTTAATGACAACTCCAATTATACTGGGTGCGGCAGAGGAAACGCATGTTTTTAGAATGGCTAGTACTCGGCAAGGAGTAGGGTGGGGGATTTCCGCCCCTTGCTAGTAGACAGCTTAGATAATGCAGTTTCAGTAGCCATGGCACCGTGGACCCGTGAGCAGGATGGTGCCACGGCACACACGGCAAGACCATCGATGCAGGTGGTTCGTGGCATGTTTCCCCAACACGTCATCTCCCGTTTCAGTAATATCCCTTGGCCGCCTCGCTCCCCTGACCTGTCCATATGTGTATATTTTTTGTGGGGTTACCTCAAATCAAAGGTCTACAGAAACAAACCATGCAACATCCAGGAACTGAAAGATTCCATTCGCCAGGAAATCGCTACTGTGTGGGAAAAAATGATAGGAAGAGCAATGCAGAATTTCGAGGAGAGTCTGCAAGAGTGCGTACAGAAGGAAGGGCGTCACTTGATGGATGTCATTTTTCGGAACTAATTCAAAAATGTTCAACAAAAACTGGATTGTAAAACCTTTCTCTTTGTGTAATTAAATTTTTTTTAACTTGAAAATCAACTGAGTTATTGTTATTTGAAAAACATGCGTTTCCTCTGCCGCACCTGGTACAAAAAACTCAAGATTGCTGTCTTCTGGGTTATTGCGCTGTATAGTCTGGTAGATTTCGGTGGGAATTTTGCTTATGAAACATTTCGTTCATGATTGTAAAGTTATTTTACATGCCGTAAATCTACAACATGGGACCACCAGCTTTACTTCCCCTGCAGAAGAAGTTATACTACAGATTTTTATCACCCTTAAAAATCCATCAACCTTGGCCAGGTTTGAACCCACGAACCTTTGGTCCAGTGGCAAGCATGCTAGTCAGTCAAATGCAATCACCCATATTTCCATCACAAACTAATGTGACCTACCACAACTGCTAGTGTAGGTATCCATAACATCTGGTGCAATGCCAAATGGCCCAGTCTCAGATGGGTGATGTTTTCTGAAGAAGTTCTGTATGCTACCCTCAGTTCCAAGAACTTCTGCTACTGGTGTTGATTCAACATACTGAAGAAAACCTAAACAATTAAACATATGACTTTCAGCACATGAAGCATAAGAAAAATAAACTTTAAAATTGAAATCAAAATAACAATTTAAACACTTAAAAGAAATGTTAAAAATTTAATTGTAACTTAAACTACCTTCAGTGTGAAATCTGAAAAGAAACTTCACAGCTGTCACATCGAAAGTATCAAAATGTAATATAGGCCAATTTATAGAGAAACTTTTGAGTGGCAATAGCAAACACACTACTTACAATATTTATATTGAAAGTAAAATTTTAAACATCTGAGATACATTTCAACAGTTTTTATTCTGGGAAATTCTCAATTTAACAAATACATTTATAAAATGTATCAAATTTCACTATATAAGAGTCCTTCTCTGCATTACAAAAGCACTTCTCTCTCAAATGACACTACTAACAACGTTTAATACAAATAGAAATTTTTTACAGAAGACTAGATCTCTAATTTGGTATAAGAAAATACATACCATGTCGTGTGCTCGTAGCTAGGACTCTGTAAGGTGTAAGTTTGAGATCCAGCTTTTCTTTCTGCAAAAGCTTGTCCATTAAAGTGATCATCTGAAGAATGAGCTGATCTTGTCTCAAATCATCTCCATACTTGAAAATGGCTACATATTCTGTACCTTCTGTGGTGAGGAATGTTAGTTTTGATGGCATCAGAGCTGACTTGAAGAGTGTTGCTCTGTAATCCAATGAACATGTGTAAATAACAATGGTACACAAGCTATAAAACTTAAACCTCATTCATTTTTTCACCCTTGGTGAGGAATATAATTATGAAGCTCCTTTAGCCATTGCGTAACAGCTCCAGAGCCAAAGCCGACTAGCTTGACTGCTGGCCTCACGTTCACATGCCTAAGCAGAGGTGAACGATCATCCAACCAGATATAGGGTGACGTGTGGTCAGCACGACAAACCCCCAGCCATTGCTAGTTTTCCTGACCGGATTACGCTACCCATTGTAGCTCCCCAATTTCCTCACGATGCTGGGTTGGCACAGGTCCCATACACTGGTCCTAAACATGATGCCTCAGACCGCACAGCTACAGCACGGGACTATGAAGCTCCTTACCGAATAGTAACGGAAACGGGCAACTAATGTAGTAGAATCAAAATCTAAGTTACAGTTCTATGTGTCATGTAGCACACATAGAAGAAGTACAAAACACATACAAATCTTTGCTTGAAATACATCATGAAAAGAGACCACTTGAGAAAGAGCGAGGTATAATTTGAGGGATAATGGCAGAATCTTGTCATGAGATGTGATCTAGATTGGACTATTTCAGGGTAGCATCCTATGAAAGGTTCTTGAGGTACAGGTGTTAAACTTTAACACTCGGTTATAATGTTCTAACAGTGACTGACTACGGACTGGACAACCAGGGTTTGATCCCTGACAGCGGAAGAGGATTTTTTCCTCTAGCCTCTGCACCCAGACCAGCTCTGAGGCCCACGCAAAAGCACAGCTTGGGTGTGATGCTGGCCACTCACCCTGATTTAGTGTTGAGGTTAAGACTGAGTAGGAGCTGTACCTACTCCCCCCCCTCCAAGCACCTACGTGGTGTGTAGTGGGACAGCTTTACTTTACTGGGGTTATAATTTTAGACAACTGTCATATACAAAACTAATTCCACTCACACTATACATCACTGCCCATACACCTTAATTTGTTTACTCACTTTTCTGGAATTATTCCTGTTATATGAACATCAGGATCAAGTGGAAATGGCAGAGGTTCAAATGAAGCAAAATTAATCTTGAAAGCTTCTGAATCAGCAAGTAGGGCCTGTAGTTGTTCAGTCTACAAGGAAGACAATATTTAACAATATATTTTCTTCACTAGGAATAACATTTAGCCTTAAATTATTTAATCTCTTCAAGAATAGGATCAGGAACATATGTTCCAAAGGGACAATGGAATAATGACAGAATTTACATCCAATCTTCAGCCTGTGAGGAAACATTTAAGTATAAATTTCACTACTCATTTTGTCTTGAATTTATATGTATATTTTAATAATAAATACAGCCATCGAAAGGGTTTAGTGAAAACTGTATTTAATGCAATGTAATATTTCTTAATTTTCTGGCTATCATAATAAACAATGAACAAACCTTCTTTTTCCTGTTACCACTTTCTCGAGCAACTGTTTTCACAAGTCGCACAAGTTTGTCTATAAATGTCTGCTGCCTAGACAGAAAGTTTCGTCGTCTCTGCCACTCTGAATTCCCTTTTAATAATATCTGTAAAGAAACCACAATGTCAAAAATTAAAGTGAATAATATATTTGTTGATAAGAAATAAGCTGATAGGCACAACATTACAGGAAAGTTCAGTGCAAAATGGCCAGTGATAAAGTATCTTAAGCAAGACAATTTAATTCCAATCACTTCATAACATCCTTTTCTTTTCAATGGTTATAACTGAACATACATACAAGATATTTTTCATCAACATTATGATCCTTTGACCTGAAATGGCTTCAAAATTTTCAGTTGCTACATCAGTCTCTCCAGAGGTCTACATTTAATTTTCCATCAGGTGCAAACTTTCACATTTGTTTCACATACTTTAATCTTTCAAAATGGTTAATCCAGTTGTTATATATTCTTTTTTCTCATACAAGTTAAAACATTAAATTTGTTTTTTATATCTTCATTTCATTGCCTACCAAATACTGTACTCCATCAATAATCTCAAAATCCTCATGTCAAAAACTTAAAATTTTCCCTTTATTACTTTTATATAAATGAAAATATTTATGGTTAAAATATAATGTTATTGCCCATATTTATATTTTCATAAATTAATAAATGGATGTCTATGGTCTGTAAGCTAATATAAGCTGCAACAATTTATAAAATTTTAAGAAAATAAATTAATCTCATTTATAAGTCATGTCAAAGTTTTTAAAATAATAAGTATAAATTTTTGTTTTCTTTCTTAGATTATATACAGATGTTACAAAGCATAAAATTTGAGGACGCTTATTAATTATAGATGCCTCCTTTCAAGTCCTCATCTACTCAACATTCATAATAACATTCCCATCTCATTCAATGCTATAAAACCTTACAAATTATACTCTCATGTTGTAATGAATCAATCACTATTACAAACCTTTGGACAATCAGTCACTTAGTGCTAGACTGAAACCTGATTCCATGATATAATTTGGTTTACCTGGGAGAATGTCTTCATGACGGTAAGGTACATATCTCGCACTTTGCTGTCTTGTTTCACTGCCAACTCTTGGTCTTCACATTCTATCAAAAGGTACCTAACACAACAAACAACGAATTACCAAATTTAACTGAATTTAAAATTAAATAGTAATAGCATATGACCTTTCAAAGTTGACGGGAATTAGCACAAGCATACCTATCCGTTCTTAACCAAGGTTATTGTTTTTGTAACTTAAGTGTTCATCTGTTTAGGACAGATAATTACTGCAGAAGATTTTGCCACCTTCAGACTTAATGTTAAACTAATAGTTAAGCAAAAAACAGTTATAACTTATCTTCTAAACAAAAATATTGTAGTGTTGAGCTGAGCAATTTTGCCGAGCCATTCCTTGTTTCTGGTCATAATACCACATGCTTAAAACCTACTACAGCGATATTGCATACAGTATTATATTTTATAAAAATATGTAATCATTTTCAACTAATACAAAAATGTTGTTAAAACTGCTAACTTTTGAAAATACAATTTTTAATGAGCTGCAAAATGCTGACATAACAGTGTCAGCTGTACAGGAAAAAGGATGAAATGTGAAATGGTGATAAAATTCAATTTCAGGTTATACTGTGGCTACATTTACAAGTACCAAGACAAATTTGGAAATTCTTAAACTACAATGACATTTTGCAAGTCCTCTATCAAAGCAAGTCTTACCACTCATTGGCTTCAGAATACAAATATGTGTGGGTCATCTTAGGTGTAAAGAACTTGTGCCACAAATAAAATAAATACCAATAAAAGTAGTTGGCTAGAGTTGAGTTCTGACAGGCCCTCCATATTAGGAAAGTAGCAAGATCTTGACTAGTTTCTTCCCTCTCTGGTCCCCACTGGCCTCCTTGACCAGTCTCCACTTTCGAATCTGTCTGCTCTGCAGGAACACTATTCTGCACTAAACTCTCAAGCAGGGAGTTAGATCTGGCAACTGGAGGAGATGCATCATCGGCTCCTACAGCTTGATCCACAGGGGTGAAACTAAAAGATTTCTTCATTGTAGTTTCAACAGGATCTCTTGTTTCCCTGTAAAAAATTTAAGATATACAGTGAATGTAACAAAACACATAAAAAATTATAAAAATTCCTCCCCAAATACATTTCCACAAGGAATTTTGTTTCTAAACTCAAACAAGTATGCTTAAAAAAATCATGCACATGACATGTCTATTTCCTTTCTGTAACTCTGTAACAAATTTATAACTCTGGCTTTGGGGGTTTAGCCACATGTAGACCTTACCACAACAGTAAGGGATCTTGTGTAAGTGGTGAAATGGGACATCACATCTCCACTAGAACTTTTGAAGACCGGAGACACCAGACTGGAGAACGAACAAACAGTAGTAGCCAAACAACTACATACAGAACAAAGACAACATCAAAAGAAGCCACCATCCCAACCTGCCATACCTACATCATTGGTGATGCCACTGAAATAAAACACCTGCAGGATTTCAACCATGAAAACAAATACAGAATGAGAAAATCCTAGTGTCACCTCTTTTCCTCTAATCCCTCTTCTTATTATCGAACCTTTGCCATTAACCACCCACAGAATGTCAACCACGCTGATGGACAGAGACTGAGCAAAACCTGGTTTCACCTTTTTCTTAACCACTGCATCTTCCCCATTGGACAGCACTCCACTTCGCAGTTCACATAATCACACTTCTCACTCTCTGCCCAAATTCCCACAGCATAACCTGTGTAACATCTGCCTTTCCCTTGCCACACACTCACCATGAAGATGGTATCTGCAATTGTCACCAAAATGTTGAAACACCATCAACATAAATGTGGCTAAACCCTGAAAGCTTAAATTATACATTACACTATGGTCACATTAACCTAAGGGCATATAATATTGAATTAAAGTAATTTCTCACTGTGGCAGACTAGGACAGGAAGCAATAACAGCTTGGATAAACAGGTTGGATAAACTGCGTTATAAAACTCCATATAACTACCTGACTGTTGTTCGTTCACTTTGGTTATCTTCTTGTGATGACACGGATGCATCTCGTCCAGGAAACAGTCGACTGTAGCCCTCCTTGATTTCATTAAAATTCTCGTATTTGAGAGCTTGAACAAGTTGGAGAAGATACAACAGCAGATCCTGCAAAGCCATGGTCAGAGACAGTAAATATGATGAAACAGAATTTTCTGGCACTTAGCCCCTTGTTGTACCATTTTAAAACAATGCATCCTGAAACTATCACACCATATACCCTTTTTAAAGTAAAAGCAAAAAGGTGCAATTTTCATATTTACATTTATTAGTAAAGTTCATGATTTAGACAGAATAAATGCTGATCTTCACCCTTACCCTCATACATCAGATATATCTGTATATATAAAAGTTTAAGGAATACATAGCTTTCATAATAGCTCTGAAAAGTTATTCTCTTCACTGTTATGATCTCAAATACGTAAAAATGAAAAATTTCAGAACATGCAAACCAATATCCAAAGTTTCATAACAATGTAACTAGTAAAATAATTTAATATATAATCAAATTATGTTTCTGAAATTAAAAATTTAGTAAAATTAGAATTAATTCTTGCTTGTTCACAAATACTGTCCAAAGAACAAATTTTTCTATTATGAACTCACAGACATAAGTTATATTAGGAAATACTCTGGTCTCTGATGACCTTAAACACTCAGACGATTCTCTTCCAAACAGTTAAAACAAAAGAAGTTACAGAAAGAATAAAAAATTACCAGTCACAGACATACTCTAGAACTAGGAGAAGAAATAGATGGAGAAACTTGTTATCAGACAACCCACAAAAAACGAAATGTATTAGGAACAACTCCAGACAAAATATAAAATCTGACAACTCCATCTTCTATAAATTTCAGACTGCAGAATATTAAATAATCAATTTAAGAAAATGTTTAAAAACTGTTAATACAGTAAATGACGTGATCTCACCCTGATATTAATAATTCAGATACTACCTCATCAGGGGCTTGTTTGAGTCGTGTGACAGCGTATCTCCGTACGGCCGGATGCGTGAAGTTGGAGCTCAGCAGTTCTAAGGCATCCTCTACATCCATTGGTGTCCACTGCTGCAGCATATCCAATGCCTGCCGAACTTCTCCACTTAGTTTCCAGTTTACACATTTTAGGAACTTGGTTAGAGCCTGGAACAAACAAAGTGAAGTCAAAAGACAGTCAATATAAATGAGTCTCATTAATTTTAAGTTGAATAATATATTAATTAGAAATGAGACACATAGAACCACTAAGTCCATTTGTAAAATTCTGTATCAAGGAACAGCAATCACAACTTAGTATACTGAAGGAAAACTATATTCCTTAATTAAAGATCCTTGGCAAATGAGATTTAAAATAGACTTCAAAAAGAAATGAGCAAAATATGATCTAAGGCAGTGGTATTCAACCTTGGGTACGCATATGAAGACATCTTAGGGGTCACGTGAAATTTTAAAAAAATATATATATTATTTTATGATAAAC